>NC_141028.1:9937500-10235000 GCF_052040795.2 Danio rerio
ATCTGATTAGTTTCATGTTAAATATCATTCGAATGTGCGCGTCTGGTGTGCGATACTTTAATCTGTCATGTACGCGCCGTGTCGCGGCGCCGAGCGGCGCTTCTGGTGTGCGACCTGCTTCAGAAGTAAAGTATTAGTAATTTTATTTTATTTTATTTATTTATTTATTTTTTGAGTAAAGTTAGTGGTATATCCAGAGAGGGAATTGCAGATTAGGAAGTGAAGTGGAGACTAAATAGTTGAGTTTTTGGTCGTTTCTTGAAAACAGCGAGTTACTCAGCCATTCTGATGCAGTTAGGGAGTTCATTCCACCAACTGGGCAGATTGAACGCGAGCGTTCAGGAAAGTGATTTCTTCCCTCTTTGGGATGGAACCACGAGGTGACGTTCATTCACAGAACGCAAGTTTCTGGGGGGCACATAGATCTGCAGAAGTGAGAGCAGATAAGAAGGAGCAAGGCCAGAAGCTTTGTAGGCAAACATCAGAGCTTTGAATTTGATCCGAGCAGCAACTGGAAGCCAGTGCAAACGGATGAGCAGAGGAGTGCCATGTGCTCTTTTAGGTTTATTAAAGACCACTCGTGCTGCTGCGATCTGGATCAGCTGAAGAGGCTTGATAGAGTTAGCTTGGAGCCCCGCTAGTAGAGAGTTGCAATAATCCAGTTTGGAGAGAACAAGAGCTTGAACAAGGAGTTGAGCTGCATGTTCAGATAGGAAGGGTCGGATCTTTCTGATGTTATAGAGTGCGAATCTGCATGATCGAGCAGTTCTAGAGATGTGGTCAGAGAAGTTTATTTGGTCATCAATCGTTACTCCAAGGCTTTTCACCATTTTGGATGCAGTAATTTTTACCATTTTTGATGCAGAATTTACCACAAAGATTGCAGTTAAATACTGTTTTTATATATTATACATTTAATACATTAATACATTTATATTGATTTTCTCAACACATTTCTAAACATAATAGTTTTATTAACTCATCTTTAATAACTGATTTATTTTATCTTTGCCATGATGACAGTAAATATTATTTGACTTGGTATTTTTCAAGACACTTCTATACAGCTTAAAGTGACATTTAAAGGCTTAACTAGGTTAATTAGAGTAACTAGGCAGGTTAGGGTAATTAGGCAAGTTATTGTATGACAATGGTTTGTTCTGTAGACTGTCGAAAAATATAGCTTAAAGCGGCTAATAATTTTGTCCTTAAAATGGTGTTTAAAAAATTAAAAACTGCTTTTATTCTAGTCGAAATAAACCAAATAACACTTTCTCCAGAAGAAAACTATTATCAGACATACTGTGAAAATTTCCTTGCTCTGTCAAACATCAGTTGGGAAATATTTAAAAAAGAAAACTAATTTCAAAGGGGGGCTAACAATTCTTCAACTGTATATATATTAAATTATTTCTGCAATTAATTTTAATTAAATTATTATTGCAATTGAGCATCTCTGGAGAGACATAAAAATGGCTGTCCACCGTTTACCATCCAACCTGACAGAACTGGAGAGGATTTGCAAGGAGGAATGGCAGAGAATCCCCAAATCCAGGTGTGAAAAATTTTGTTCCAAATAGACTCACGGTTGTATTTCATCAAAAAGGTGCTTTTACTAAATACTGAGCAAAGGGTCTGAATATT
The DNA here is from genome assembly GCF_052040795.2 of Danio rerio. Lineage (NCBI taxonomy): Eukaryota > Metazoa > Chordata > Actinopteri > Cypriniformes > Danionidae > Danio > Danio rerio. The sequence goes on from NC_141028.1 coordinate 9,939,145, forward strand.
CAAGACCATCATATTTCATATTTTCTTTTTTAATAAATCAGTAAAAATGTCAACAATTCGGTGTTTTTCTGTCAATATGGGGTGCTGGGTGCACATTAATGAGGGAAACTAATGAACTTAAAAGATTTTAGCCAATGGCTGCAATATAACAAAGAGTGAAACATTGAAGGGGGTCTGAATACTTGCCGTACCCACTGTACATATCTATTTCCTAATACTGATTTAACCAGTTCACAGCTTGTGTGATTAAACTAAATTCCTCATCATTCTCCAGTACATCCCAAGAGTGGTAAAAGCACAATATAATCACATAAAACACATATCCTGCTCTCTACGTTTTATGCCAGAAAAGTATCCTGTCTTTACCAGGAAGCATAAAAATGACAGCTTACAATATGAACTTTCCCCAACACACGCATTTTATTCCACCCAAACACCAATCCCAAAATTACTCTCATGTAGAAGCGACCTGAACGCAGGAAACCCCTCACCAAGAAAAATCCAAGAAACTCATTTAAAATTGTCTGTGCGCCTTTGAGTCAATGAGAGTAAATAAAGCACAGCGGTTGATAATGTTATGTTACAGCAGGACAGGAGAGCATTGAAAGCACTTTAAGTCTGAAGAGCTCTTTTCATGTGAAGAGCGCAGTCACATTTCAAAAGACGAACGCCTCCGCCGACTCTACTGTAACCACACCACGCTTTCATCGCTGCTGTTTTTGGTGACTGTGGGGAAACGGCGGCATGTTGAAGCCCATGGGGGGGGGATAAGAACCTCGTTTTTGCTTAAATGCGCTCTAGATTATTTCAGACTAAATCCTCAAGCGGTCTGGTATCTCCCACCTTCAGATGGATGAGGGATTTGGGACATGGGACAGTTTTGCATTAAAACAAAAAAAAAAAACAACAAAAAAAAAACACTGAGCTGTTTGTTCTGAATATAACCCAAAACATAAATAATAAAAAAAAAGTTCTCAAGTAGAGATGTGCTGACATTCCATGATAATGAACATGCTTGATATTGTTATCATGGGCACTTTAAAATACAGTGAAATGTTAAGTATTATTTAAACTTTCAGAATTGCTCAGAATGTTACAGTATGTCTATTCATTATTATGTTATTACTTTCAGCAATTGGTATCTGTTATTATACACAGCTTGGAATACTTCATTCTAATTGGCCAAATCATGAAATTCTAACATATGTTATTTCTAGATAACAACCACTGAAAATAACATAGGCTCATCTGCTCACTTTAAATCATCTTGAGCATCAGCGAATTCGATCACAGCCAAATATATATTCTTTTCACATCCGTGTAAATTCTGTTTGGCGCCATCTAGTGACTGAATAATACATAGATTAGAGTATGCTCCATTCAGCCATTTTCATTTCAGTCAGCTTTGCATTTAATTGAAGAATTAATAAAGAGTTTTGTCTGCTTTTTTGTGTTTTGGGGTAAATCGCGATGTAATATGTAAAAATAGGGCTCAAGTAGATGTGCACTTCAGTACACACTCACAGTCTCACTCTTCACTCTTCACTTCACTCTTCAGTTCACTTCAGTTCTTCAGTAGTGCGATATATCGTGATATTGAGCATGCTTGAAATTGTTATCATGGGCACTTTAAAATACAGTGAATTGTTATGTATTATTTAAACTTTCATAATTTCTCAGAATGTTACGGTATGTCTATTCATTATTGTGCTATTACGTTCAGCAGTTGTTATTTGTATTATTACACGGCTGTCTGGAATACTTGATTGTGATTGGCCAATCGCAATATTATGTTATTCCCAGATAACAATCACTGAAAATAACACTCATCTGGGTACTTTAAATCATCTTGACCATTAGAGAGTTCGATCACATCCGTGTACAGTATATTTTTTCACATCTTTATATATTCTGTTTGGCGCCATTTTTTTTTTTTTTTTGAATAATACATAGATTAGTGTATGCGCCATTCAGCCATTTTCGTTTCTGTCAGCTTTGCAGTTAATTAAAGAATTAATAAAGAATTTTGTGTCAAATTTTTATGTTTTGGGGTAAATAGCGATGTAATAAGTAAATATAGTGCTCAAGTAGACATGTGCTGACTTCTGTAGTGCGATATATCAAGAATATGAACATGCTTGATATTGTTATCATGGGTACTTTAAAATACAGTGAATTGTTATTTATTATTTAAACTTTCAGAATGGTTCAGAATGTTACGGTATATCTATTCATTATTATGTTATTACTTTTAGCAGCTGTTTTCTGTCATTATTACACAACTGTCTGGAATACTCAATTCTGATTATTTATGTATATATATATATATATATATATATATATATATATATATATATATATATATATATATATATATATAATCATTGCTGTTTTTGAGTGTTTGACACTTTATTGTGACTGAATAATGCACAGATTAGTGTATGCTCCATTCAGGCGCTTTCGTTTCTGTCAGCTTTGCGTTTAATTAAAAAATTAATAAAGAGTTTTGTTAAGTATTATGTCTGAGAACAATGTTTTTTACGTAATTTGTGGAAAGTAGCCATGTAATACGCAGCATAAAGCACATCCAGTCGGTTGTTATGGAAGAAAACAGACCTTCAGTTATATACAACAGCCAACTTTCTCTTATACAACAATACAACCTCATATTGGGCTGCTTATAAGCCTGCGGGGGTTTATTCTGCTTTTTCATACTTAAATTCACCTGGATGTACTTTATCCCTTAAATAACATAAGTTGTAATATCTTGATCGACCAATCAGAATGAGTATAATTGTGAACTATGGGATATTACCTGTTAAAGTAACTCTTTGTGCAGCTGATGTCAACATCATGATAATTCAGTTCAAGTTTATTTATATAGAGATTTCACAATAACTATTGTTTCAAAGCAGCTTTACAAAAGGTGCAGATTATTGTATTGCAATCAACATCAAAAAAGGTTATTAGTTATCATAACTGCATTAGTTACTTATAACTTTAATTGACTAGAAACTAATAGCTTTTAACAGTTCAACTTATTATACAGTATATAAGCATAGTATCCCTGCAGTTATATAATAAATAGACAGTGTCATTGTTTACATGATCACTGAAGTGTATTTGTGTATTAAGTAGGGTTGGGCATCTATAATGCTATAATGCCGATCCGATACGCATCTCGATACAAAGAATACGATACGATATATTAGCGATACATTTGTGACATATTGCGATGCAACACGATTTGATTCACACCCATATCACGATATGATGCGATAATTCAGCACTAACTTAACTAATTAGATCAAGTTTATGAGATGATGTGAAAGAGGATGCTGTGCCATTGAATGAGTTTGATTATTTATAAACCAAGCAAAACCAAGACTTTTTTTTACAAACTGGCTCTTCTCTCAGAGCCAGAGTGTCTGTTTACAGTAGAGAGCCATTTTAGAACCTATAGCACATATTATTTAAGTATTTTCAAGATAAACAGAATGTATAAGTGCAATATATATTAAAAAAATATGTATATATTTGCACTCTTTCAACATAAATAAATGTAGCATTGCACAACAAGAATTGTGATTTAACTTTTCAACTATAAAAACAAGTTTTACAAAGATATATTTTGCCACTGATTATTCAAAACTTAAGGTGGTGAACTAGCAGTGTTATGCTGCTTTGAAACATCACTGTCACTGTAAACAACAGGCTAATAAAAATATAACAAACCAGCAATCTTCTTGCTGTGAGGTGGTCAAACTACCCACTGTGCCACCGTGACAACCAATTATTTTTATCATTATTATTATTAATATTATTATTATTATAATTAAATAAAAATTAACAGGAGGAGGTGTTTAAAACCTTCGTTCTCCGTGACACTAGGCTGAATATCTTTGCAGATGAACAATGCAATAGCATTCGTTATTGGCGTAGAGCGAGCAGAACTGTTGCGCATGGAAAAAAAACTTGCAATGCTTTTCTCACCACTTTTGGAGCTGGTTGAAGCAGTGCGAAAGCCGGGGATGCAGAAACACTGGAAGATTCTTACACAACAACACCGTGGCGCTGCTTCAAGTGAGATTTCAGATTAGTCGTACTGCCCGCGTATTTTACAGATGCGCGGCACATTTTGCAAATTGCATCTGTCCTGTCATGTCGTCCATCCTTAAATCCATAATGTTGCTTGCCATACTTTAGATTTAAAACTCAGTGGGGAATAAAATGTTTGTTTTGCTTCTCGCGCTTTCTGAGGGCGCTCCACTAGCTTCATCCGCACACCTGATACACTGAGTTGTAGTGTGTGCACATCCGCAAATCCGTTGCTAAGGCTTACTTTATGTACGTTAGGTCGATTAAATTATGCGCCAAAAACAGGTTGACAACACTTGTTAATAAATAAAAAATACATTCTATATTAAAAATATAAGCTGTATCTCGGAAAAATCGATGCATCTCGCAAAAACCGATGCATCTCGATTTGCTTCCAAAATTTCTTTTCATCCTCTGCTGCTCAACCGATGCACTCGCATCGTGCACGCGCATGACCGCGTATCGATACATATCGGTTAATCTTCCCATCCCTAGTATTAAGTGTATGTGTTTGCCTTGAATAACACTTGATAACACCATAATAAGAGCTATTTTCTCAAAACTAAAATGTGATCACCACCAATATGCCTGCATTCAATAATATAAGCAAGTAGCTGCTGCTGGGCTTCAAAGAAATCCAGACGGCTTATTCTAGAACAACAACAAAGAAAAAAAAAGCATTGCAGTGTATATGGAGATTGTGCTATTGTTTGCACAGGAAGAAGTGCCCTCCTTTAAACCCTGTAGGGAGAATGCTTAGATATCAAAAAAAAGTAATGCATTTTAATAGCACCTTTGTCGACAGAAGTTTAGCGGTTGTGTTGTGTGCCTGATGACAGGCGATTGGGAAAGTAAGGCCTCTGCTGTGATCAAGAGCCCTTCACGCTAACATGGGATCTGTGTCTGAGCCGTAGCGTGCTAATCTGTCTGCACCCGGCGACGAGTGCCTTAATCTCCCTCAGGGAAGATCCAGGGGTCCCTCCGCCACCGGTCCACCTCAGTAACACCAACACACGCGCTTTGATCAGTGCTAATACACACCACAGCTGATCCGCGAAGATAGCAAATGACCCATTATGACATCACAAAGCAGACGGAGTCCCGTGACCTGACGCGGCGTTATCACACAGAGACCTGTAAATATGATTCAGACAATCTTCATCTGAATTTCATGAGCTGTCGAGTGCTGACTCGCTCATGGGAGGGTTTGTTTGTTGTTGAATTCCCGTTGAATGACTGTGTTTAGCCGAGAAACAGATTTAAGAGATGGATAGATCTCTGTTGTCATCTGTTCACGCTCATGTATTCTAAAACACAGCAGGAGTTAGTGTACACTACCGTTCAAAAATACTAGATCTTCGCAATTTATTGTCGCCAAGGCCTTTAGATAACAATACATAATTTTGATGTTGATCGGTTAAAATCTCTAGGAGGAGTTTTTTAAAATACAACACCTGGAAATGGCAAAAACTGCACTTTTTCGGCAGAGGAAGTTAAAAATATCAGACTTCCTGTTGGGTTTGGGATTTCACTCCAAGAGACTTTTTTGTAGGCATGGGCATGTTTAATGTGTGTGCCATTTTCGGCATGTGTGCGTGAAATGTAGCTCGGGAGCTACTTTGTCAAATCTGCATTGGTGGTGCTGTCAAGCCATTTTTCCAAAATTTTTGCCACACCCAAAACCTATAAAAAAACGTACATTTTCACCATTCCTGGCACATGTGTGTAACCCCCGCCGGTCCAACACCACCCAATCCGTTCTGAGCTGGGATCGAACCAGCTACCTTCCGCATGAGAGCTGGTTGCTCTAACAAGCAGGCTAAAGACCATAGCCATGCACTTCACTAGCTGGCCTCCGATACACCTGAGTTATAATAGGGCCAGAAGGAATCTGTTGACATTTTTTGCTATTTCTGCGCAGACGTTTGTTAAAAATGCAGAATGATTTTGGGAGTATCATACCTAGAACCTTATTATATGAACTAAAAAGTAATACATTTATTTTTTAAGTAATTTTAATTTTTTAAAGTAATTTTATTTAATGTTTAAAATGCAAATCCAATTAGATTCACTTTATTTGGTCAACGAATCAAGTCTTCTATATAATATCTCTAATTAAATGACAGAAAATATTACGGTGCAAACTGCATTGTAAATAAATTAAATGAATATTTTCATATTAGTCAATAATATTACTGTAATTAATTTAAAAACTGAATAAATATAATTTTTCACACATTTACACAAGTAATTAAACATAATCAATGATGAGCTAAAAATCTGCAGAATTCTGCGCACACAGATTCCGCGTGGGCCTACTTATAACAACTTTAAAGACATTAAAGTTAGTGAGGCCGCCACGGACACGCCTTTCGATTAAAATTGTAGTTCTTTGCAATTTAACATCGTCAAGACCTTTAGATGACCCATCTTTGGCAAATTAATACGCAATTTTGGTGTTGATCAGATAAAATCTTTAGGAGGAGTTTGTTAAAATACATGGTCTGGAAATGGCACTTTTCGGCAGAGGAAGTTAAAAATATCAGACTTCCTGTTGGGTTGGAGATTTCGCTCAAAGAGACTATCGGCATGTTTGACGTGTGTGTGAGACCTAGCTTGGGGGCTACTTTGTCAAATGTGCATAGGTGGCGCTATATATATATATATATATATATATATATATATATATATATATATATATATATATATATATATATATATATATATATATATACACACACACACACACAAATGTATATATATACATTTTTCCACACCTACTTCCGAAACCCATACCAAACAAAAAATTTTGGCACTTCTATAGCACATGTCTTTGGACCATGGGGGAAACGGGAGCACCCGTAGGAAACCCACGCCAACATGGGGAGAACATGCAAACCAAACACAGAAATGCCAAATGACCCAGCCGGTGCTCGAACCAGCGAGCTTCTTGCTGTGAGGCGATCATGCTACCCACTGCGCCACCGTGCTACATTTTAATCAGTTTTTAATCCTTTTTATTCTTTGTTTTTATTCTCTTATACGGTCCCACTTTATATTAAGTGTCCCTAACTACTATGTACTTACATTAAAAAATAAATACAATGCACTTACTGTGTTTATAATGTATTTGAGAACACTTGTGGTGCTCTTGAGTTGGGATAGAGGTTGGGTTATGGACGGGTTTGGTGATATGGATAGGTTTAAGGGTGGGTTAATGTGTAAGGGACGATCAACAGTGTATTTACAAAAGTAATTACAAAAGTTAATTACAGATGTAATTACATACATGTATTTAATCAAGCATAAGTACACAGTAAATACATGTATTTACATGATAAGTACATTGTAACAAACTATTAAATCCTTGTCTCCTTTATTCTTGCTTATAAAAAGCACTTTGAATTACCCTTGTGTATGAAATGTGTTATATAAATAAACTTGCCTTGCCTTACTAACATGAACAAACAATGAACAATATATTTATTACAGTGTTTTGTCATGTTATTTAACGTTAAATGTTTAAAAAAAAAACGTTCCATTGTTAGTTCATGTTACCTCACGGTGCGTTAACTAATGTTAACAAGCATGAATTTGGATTTTAATAATGCCTTAGTAAATGTTCAACTATTATTGGTTAAAGCTTATTGTAATCCTTATAGCAGGAGTGTCCAAACTCTGTCCTGGAGGTCCGGTGTCCTGCAGATTTTAGCTCCAACTTGCCTGTTTCTAGAAAGCCTAGTAAGAGCTTGATTAGGTAGCCTAGATGTGTCTGATTGGGGTTGGAACTAAACTATGCAGGACACCGGCACTCCAGAACCAAGTTTGGGCCCCCCTGCCTTATAGTAAAGTGTAACCATTTTATTTATGATTTACTCCCGTTTTGTCTATCAGTGAGTTGTGAATTTTCAAACTAATCTGCTGTAAAGTGTGGTTGTAGTGCACTCAGACTGTCCGCGCTCAATCGGTGGTTTGTGTCCTTCAGTTTGCGTCGGGAAGCTCCCTCAGCGGGCAGCAGGCGGACAGACAGCAGGGAAGCTCACTACAGGCTGCAGAATAGAGCTGTTGAGCTGTTAAAGGAGCTCACTTCAACTTTATGGACAGACACACAAAGGCAAATTGGCTTTGCAACCGCGTGCCCTCGTGACCCTCATTTTAGAGCTAACAAGCCAAATTGCATTTCGCACCTCAAAGACAAACAGAGCGAAGCACGCTTAAAACAGCAGAGCAGAGAGAGAGAGAGACTGAGAGCGAGACGTAGAGAGACAGAAAACAGGACAGACAATTACAGGAAAACCACTGGCAGGCCTGGAGAGGAAGAGACCAGGAGACAAACAAAAGACAGAAAGACAGACAGACAGAGAGAGAGAGCATGTTGGAGAACACACACACACACACATACAGTACACACTAAACACACACATACACAATGCACACACAAGCAACACACAAACCACACACATGAACATACATACTAAACACACACATACATAATGCACACACATAGACACACTCAAACACACAAAGACAGATTTAAACACATACACAGATACACTCAAACACAGACATATTCAAATAAACACACACACACACACGCGCACACACACACACACACACACACACACACACACACACACTCAAACACCCAAACACACACATAGACACACTCAAACACACAAAGACAGATTTAAACACATACACAGATACACTCAAACACAGACATATTCAAATAAACACACACACACACACGCGCACACACACACACACACACACACACACACACACACACTCAAACACCCAAACACACACAGAGACACACTCAAACACACAAAGACAGATTTAAACACACACACAGATACACTCAAACACAGACAGATTCAAATAGACAAACACACACACACACACACACACTCAAACACCCAAACACACACAGAGACACACTCAAACACAGACAGATTCAAATAGACAAACACACACACACACAGTCAAACACCCATAGACAGATCCAAACACACACACACACACACAGACACACTCAAACGCACAGACACACTCAAACACAAACGGATTCAAATACACACACACACACACACACAGAGACTCAAACATCCATAGACAGATCCAAACACACACACAGACACACTCAAACACAGACAGATTCAAATAGACAAACACACACACACACACACACACACACACACACACACTCAAACATCCATAGACAGATCCAAACACACACAGACACACACAGACACACTCAAACACAGACAGATTGAAATAGACAAACACACACACACACACACACACACACACTCAAAAATCCATAGACAGATCCAAACACACACACAGACACACTCAAACACGGACAGATTCAAACAGACACACTCAAACACGCACACAGACACACTCAAACACACACAGACACACTCAAACACACACAGACACACTCAAACACACACAGACACACTCAAACACACACAGATTCAAATAGACAAACAAACACACACACACACACACACACTCAAAAATCCATAGACAGATCCAAACACACACACAGACACACTCAAACACGGACAGATTCAAACAGACACACTCAAACACGCACACAGACACACTCAAACACACACAGACACACTCAAACACACACAGACACACTCAAACACACACAGACACACTCAAACACACACAGACACACTCAAACACACACAGACACACTCAAACAAACACAGACACACTCAAACACACACAGACAGATTCAAACACAGACATACACACTCAAACACACACAGACAGATACAGACACACACACACACCACACATGAACTTACATACACACTAAACACACGCATACACAATGCACACACTGACACACACCACACACATGAACATACATACTGTACACACTAAATGCACACATACACACACAAAGACCTTACACACAGAATAAACAGCAAACACACACACAACATTGACATACACAGAGACAGACTCAAACCAACACACAAATACAGAATACACAATCTCAGAACACAAACACAATACACACTCAAACAGACACACACATACACACACAGAGACACTCTCAAACACACATACACAATGCACACACAAGCAGAATACACACCGCACTCATACACGGATATAGTACACACTTGTGTAAGCAGCACACATGGAATCAGACACATCTCAACACACACACACACACACACACACACACACACACACACACAGACAGACAGACAGACATAACTTACACACAGAACACACACACATACACAGACTCAGACAGACACACACACCCAGCTGTCGACCTTTCCCGTTTTACACAGCGGTTTGATAGTAAGTGTTGATGTGGCTGCTGTAACCCAAACAAATAAACGCAGTTGAACTCAGCTGCCAAATCCATTCGCCAGAGTCCGTGTCTGTAAACCCGAGACGGAGATGATGGGTGTGTGGAGGCGAGTGCAGTTCTGTGTGTGTGATAAAAACAGCTCTGGGATTAGTCCCGCCGCCCCGTTATGGGAGAAAGAGCTTTGTTAAACATCCAGAGTGCCTCACCATCAGATCACAACCTAAAAGTAGACCATGTACAGTAGGAAAGTGGCCGGAGAAGAGATTGAATCGCCATTGAATCGGGCTATTTAATTACACAGAGAGATGACCTTTTCAAACTCGGTGCGTTTGGTTTATTCAACATGAAATGGCATTTGTAAGCCAATTTGTTTCCAGAATGTGACCTAATGCACTGTATATTTCTGGGCAGGGCCTGAAATTCACACTCAATTGTGTAATGAGAGTAAAAATATACATTCAATTCAATTCAGCTTTATTTGTGTAGCGCTTTTACTATGTAGATTGTTTCAAAGCAGCTTCACATAGAAGATCATAGTAAATTGGAACAGTGTAGTTCAGTTTTCAGAGTTTAAGTTCAGTTCAGTTTAGCTCAGTTCAGTGTGGTTTAGTAATCACTACTAAGAGTCCAAACACTGAAGAGCGAATCCATCGATGTGCAGCTCTACCAATCCCAAACCTTGCAAACTAGTAGAACAGCGGTGGGGGAAAAAAAACTTCACCAATTGGCGAATGTAAAGAAAAAAAAACTTGAGATACCAGACTCAACCAGATTTCAATTTCTCCACTGGCCAAACGTCTTGTTCAGAGCTGCAGTCTCGGCGGCGGAGGCTGGAAGCTGGACCTCAGCGAAGACTGGTCTGTCCCTGGAGCATCACAGGAATCAGTCTCATGATCTCCACTCCTCCATGACATCCACAGCAGCTGCTCAGGATACGGCCTGGTCCAGGATTATGGAAACCTTGGGATCATCTCATCGCTGGTCTTGGATTGAATCAGTGGCGCTACATAGTCTGAGAGCCTCGGGATGAGTATCCCTAGGTGGAAATGAAATTAAAGAGAATAATTAGCGTCGCTGCTGTTCATAGTGTATATAAACATGATGCAGAAACCTACGTGGAGCATATTAATGTATCATACCGCTAAGTGATGCACTGACTGTATGCTTTACTAAACGGTTGAATTGTGAGAGTGTGTCTGAGCCTCGGACATTATCAGGGCAAGGCTATATAAGGACATTATATAAGGCTATTCCAGAGTTTAGGAGCCATAAATGAGAAAGCTCGACCTCCTTTACTCGACTTTGCTATTCTAGGTACTACCAGAAGCCCTGAGTTTTGAGATTCTCTGTAAAAAAAAAAAAAAAAAAAGTGGATTAGTTGACTTAACATTTTTGATTCTATTTTATTGAACATTTTGATTTTGAACAAAGCCTGATATCCACCCTACTAAAAAAAAAAACAAGTAAAATTAAATAAAAACAGTAATAATGTCTCTAATAATAGGTACAAAATCAGAATTGAAACATTTCTGATACAGTCTCTCTCATATTTAACCAAAATTGTACATTTCTTTCACTTTCACCATTTATTTTACACAAATATATAATAATACTCCAGTCTAAACAGACAGGTCAAAATAAAACAGACTCTCAACACACTGCAGCAGCAGGATGTGTATTTGCAAAAACAGATAACTCTTTAAATTTTTTTAAAGACATCATGTTTTATGTTTTATGCACTGAAGAGTACAAAAGCAAATGGAGATCTAAATTTATTTGAAAAATTATGTGAGCAAAACATTTAAATAACCTCTTTGTATTTCCCCCTTTTAAAGCATATAAGACTGTTACAGTTTTTCCCAATTGTTTACACACATTTTCTGAAAGAACCTTGTTCGGTGCAGTAAAAGCGTTTTGCACTTGCTGGGTCACTAGGTTTTGTAACTGAATGAACACAGTGTGTAGAGCAGAGTGATTTAGATTGTAAAATGATCAGCCGTGACGGAGCTCACTCTTCCTCTCTCTCTGGAGATCTGCAGTGTCTCTCTGTTGATTTACTGCTCTGGCTAATAAGGAGGTGTGTCTGCAACTCACTGCCACTGGTGCCAAGTCCACTTATTATACACCACTTTTTTGTTAAGTTGCACTAAGTTGCAGATTTCTGGCATTATTTTTCTCTCACTTACTGGAGAAATACCCTTTCACCCTTTCAGCCAATCAGATTCAAGAATTTTAAGACCATGAAATAAACTTTTTTTATTGAACACCTTCAAGCCAATCAGAATCAAGAATTTTAACAGACTATGCTAACAATTTTATTTCACGCCTTCCAACCAATCAAAATCAAGAATTTTACCAGACCATGCTAACGATTTTATTTCGCACCTTCCAGCCAATCAGAATCAAGAATTTTAACAGACCATGCTCACGATTTTATTCCACGCCTGCCAGCCAATCAGAATCAAGAATTTAAACAGACTATTCTAATGATTTTATTTCGTACCTTCCAGCCAATCAAAATCAAGAATTTCAACAAACCATGGAATAAACAATTTTATTGCACACCTTCCAGCCAATCAGAATCAAGAGTGTTTACATACCATGGCCTAAACAACTTTATAGCGTACCTTCCAGCCAATCAGAATCAATTATTTTAACGGACCATGGAATATATGATTTTATTGCACTCTTTCCAACCAATCAAAATCAAGAATTTGAACAGACTATGGAATAACTCGATAATAATACACTCTCCACTTCTTGTGCCTGCCATTAGTTATTCCTGACATAACTAACAACAGATAAAACTGATGATATTACATTGTCTGATAATACTGGTGTTGTTATTGAAGCTTCAGTTGTGTGTCACACTCAAGTGACACTAGCAACACCAAGGGTGTGGGTTCCGGGGACAGCAAGAACTGATTAAATGTACACCTTGAATGCATTGTAAGTTGGCAGCCAGCAGTGTTGACCGGCGAGTGTGTGTTTCTAGTAGAGGGTTTTCCTGGGCCGCTTTTATATATTGGACGTGTGTTTCTCCAGACCTCTGCGCACACACATCCTGAGCATCAGTGTCATGACAGTGATCTGACTCCGTTATTCAAGCCCAGATCTGCTTCTCCACAGGTGCAACACCCTCTTCCTCTCTCTTGCTCTCTCTCTCTCTCTCTCTCTCTCTCTCTCTCACACACACACACACACACACACACAGTCCCTCCCTCTCTTTCCACAGACGTCCTGCACTTTCTACTTTTCCCCTCTACTTCCTTTCATTCTCTTCTGTTCTCTGTGCACTACTTCCTGTTTGTGTTGTGTCACATGTTTATTTTTGTGCTTTCATAGATGGAGAGCAGACATAAATATGTGTTTCCTTCCATATTTCTCTTTGTAGAGATGATGATGGGTGACTAGTTGTTTGGTGAAGCTCACAATTTCTTTCCTCTTTATGCAAATTACAATGTTTATATATATTTATGTAATACACACATGAATATCAATAAATGTTTTTTTATTTATTTTTATTTGTGATTTTCTTCATATTTAATCTATGTTTGTAGTTATATGTATTCATTTATTTTTTAGAAATGTACTATATGATACAGTTAGGTGACATAATCATTTAATATAATTAGCTTCATATATTTATATTTTTATTTAATATTTAAAATTATATTAGATTAATCAAATTTTCTGTATATTAAAATAGATTAAATATACCCTCAAGGGTCACTTTATTAGGTACACCTGTCAAACTGCTCCTTAACTCAAATTTCTAATCAGCCAATCACATGGCAGCAACTCAATGCATTTAGGCATGTAGACATGGTTAAGATGATCTGCTGCAGTTCAAACCAAGCATCAGAATGGGGAGGAAAGGTGATTTAAGTGACTTTGAATGTGGCATGGTTGTTGGTGCCATATGGGCTGGTCTGAGTATTTCAGAAACTGCTGATCTGTTGGGATTTTCACGCACAACCATCCCTTGGGTTTACAGAGAATGGTCTAAAAAAGAGAAAATATCCAGAGAGTGGCAGTTTTGTGGGCGCAAATGCCTTGTTGATGCCAGAGGTCAGAGGAGAATGGCCAGACTGGTTCCAACTGATAAAAAAGACACTTTGGGCCCATTAGTACCAATTAATCGTGTCAACGCCACAGCCTACCTGAGTATTGTTGCTGACCATGTCCATCCCTTTATGATCACCAACTGGGTACTAGCAAGGTGTACCTAATAAAGTGGCTAGTCAGTGTATGTATTTGTGGTTGTTGCTTGTTTATGTGACAGTAATAATTTATTTTCTTTGTGTGTATAATTATAATTTATTCTCATATTCAAATATATTTTTATTTAAATTTACTTATTTTATTTATATTAATTGGACTAATGTAATATTAATTCATTTTCTTATCGGCTCAGTCCCTTTATTGATCTGGGGTCGCAGCAAAATGAACCTCCAAATTATCCACCTTATGTTTTACGCGGCGGATGCCCTTTCAGCTGCAACCCATCTTTGGGAAACATCCATACACACTCCCACTCATACCCAATGTACCTGTACCACATGTCTTTGGACTGTGGGGGAAACCGGAGCACCCGGAGAAAACCCACGCGAACGCGGGGAGAACATGCAAACTCCACACAGAAATGCCAACTTACCTACTGCACCACCACGTCACCCTTATTGATGTAATATACAAATAAATAATAATTTATCTAGATTTAATATAATAAAATGTGTATTTACTTTATTTTTGTATTTTTGGGATTTTATGTAACCATATGAATTTATAAAAATGTGAGAAATAATTAATTTAATTACATTTTATTTATATAAAATATCATAACCTGTCATTTTATTTTAATATAATTAAAATAAATGCTGAAAATAAAATTAATAAAATACAATTAAAATATTTAATATTAAAAATATATTATATAAAAATATTTGAACATTTCTTTATTATATAAATATATTTATTCATAGTAAAATAAGTATATTTATTCATTTATAAATACTTTTTAAAAGTCTCTTTTTGTCCAAATGATGTATCGCTAATAATTAAAATCTGGATAAAAACAGAGAAAACTGATCCTAGTCCAGCAATTATGACCAGTCTATCCTCAGACCAGCAATCGCACTTTATACATCTCCACACACACACACACACACACACACACACACACACACACACACGCACACACACACACACACACACACACACACACACACACACACTCTCTCTCTCTCTCTCTCTCTCTCTCTCTTTCCATGCACATGCTTTCAGTCTCTTAGCTTCATCCTCCTGTCCTTCAACCTCTTCTTTCTCTCATTTGCTCTCTGAATGTTTCTCTCTCTGTCTGTGTGTTTTTCTGTTCACTCGGCTCTCTCTCGTTCCCCTTTGACACTGTGTGGGAGTGAGATTTGCAGGGTAGATTATAGAGTGTGTAATAGTGTGTGTCAGAGGCAGGGCTGCCACTGTAATTGGTGCCTTTACTGCACAGCTGTCTTAGCGCAGCAGCATCTGTTTCACTGATCACGCACACACACACACACACACACACACACACACACACACAGAGCTTCGTCTCGTTCACTTGACTTAAGTGGAAGAATCTGCACTATATGTGTGTCACTGAAGTCTAAAGGATGGGCAGCGTGTCTGACATGACATCGTCTCGCTTTCGTTTTGGAGAAAGAGACAAGTGTGTTTGCTTTATAGCGCACATGACACACTGTGAAAAATCCTGGGTTTCACGCTATCAATTTTTGTTAGAACAACATGAAGGAGCTAACTTATTAGATTTAGAAATTTAAGTGGATTGAACATTGTAACACAGAGATGCTGGATAACAGAGTTGAGGATTCACATACAGTCAGGCAGGCAATGGTCAACGGGAACAAACTGAAGCATGAGGACAATCCAAAAGCATAATCAGGTCTCAAGCAAAAGGTCGATACAGGCAGCAGACAACCTGAACAAGGCAAGGGTCAAACACGGATAGACTAGGAAATGCTTAGAAATGTTACAGGGCATAACCAAACAAGACTCAGCAATGTGTGTGTGTGTGTTTGAGGTGTATAAATATTCATTCATTCATTTTCTTTTCGGCTTAGTCCCTTTATTAATCTGGGGTCGCCACAGCAGAATGAACCGCCAATTTATCCAGCATGTTTTACGCAGCGGATGCCCTTCCAGCTGCCACCCATCACTGGGAAACATCCATACACTCTAATTCACACATATACACTACGGACAATTTTAGCTTACCCAATTCACCTATAGCGCATGTATTTGGACTTGTGGGGGAAACCGGAGCACCCGGAGAAAACTCATGGGAACATGGGGAGAACATGCAAACTCTACACAGAAATGCCAACTGACCCAGCAGAGGCTTGAACCAGCGACCTTCTTGCTGTAAGGCAACAGCGCTACCCACTGCGCCACCGCGTCGCCCTAAAATGATCAAATAGTTTTGACAATTTTTACTGTTTAAAGCTTGATTCTTCTGTAGTTTCATTATGTACTAAAGCTCTATTCAGACAGGACTAGTTTTTCAAATTATGTTTGAGTTACTATTATTTTCAACTGACGTCTGTCATTTCATGTATAGATACGGACGGGATTAACATTTCCATGTTTATTAAGGTGGTAGGACTGTCTGTGTTTTACGTGTGGGTGTTGCACAAGACCACTTGTTCAGGATGTGTGGATTGCGAAGTATGAAATTTGACCAAATGTATTTCGAAATTAAGTAGATTTACTTTTAAGCATTTTGAAATGTAAAGTGAAATTTTCAACCTTCTAAAACACATCTTAAACATTTCATAAAAGTTATTACATTTGTTTTATATGTGAACAGTATGGTTTTATATAACTTTTTTTTAAAAAAGCCACTGGAATAAATATATTTTAACATATAGTTGAAATCAGAATTATTAGCCCACATATGAAATTTCCTTCTTTTTTTTAATATTTCCTAATGATGTTTAACAGAGCAAGGACATTTTTCACAGTGTGTCTGATAATATTTTTTCTTCTGGAGAAAGTCTTATTTGTTTTGTTTCAGCAAGAAAAAAAGCAGTTATACATTTTTAAAAAAAATTTAAGGTCAATATTATTAGCTCCTTTAAGCTATATATTTTTTGATAGTCTACAGAACAAACCATCGTTATTCAATAACTTGCCTAATTACCCTAACCTGCCTAGTTAACCTAATTAACCTAGTTAAGCCTTTAAATGTCACTTTAAGCGGTATAGAAGTGTCTTGATAAATATCTAGTCAGATTTTATTTACTGTCATCATGGCAAAGATAAAACAAATCAGTTATTAGAAGAGTTATTAAAACTATTATGTTTAGAAATGTGTTGAAAAAATCTGCTCTCTGTTCAACAGAAATTGGGGGAAAAATGGTCTTTTGAGAATAAAAGACAGTTGTAGCAGATTTGGACAGGATTAAAAGCACAAAGTACATCTCCAACATCCCCCAGTAAAACTAGTCCAATCTGAATCAGGCTAAAGACAGATGGAAAATGAAGAGTTGCTATTTTCTAGGCCGATATGCCGAGGAACTATACTCTCGTTTTGGTGTAATAATCAAAAATCTTTGCTGCTGTGCCACGGCTCTAGCAAGAGCAATAATATTACACAAGGCATTCACTAACATCTCCATGGTTGCAAGATTTTCAGGTGCTGCGTAATACTATTGCTCCTGCTGCAGCCATTGTACAGCAAAAAACACCAAAACCTATGTTGTCAGTGGTGGCGCAACACTGTCTTGACTTTCCAAATCTGTGCATAAGTCAATGAATGAGATTTTAGAAGTACAAAAGGGGATCTTTCTCACATAATATCTTGGGAAGTGCCCAAAATATATCTTATGACTTCTGAAGACTTATCTGAACTACTTTAAAGTGGGTTTTTTGTGGATCTCGGCCAGCCTTTCTCTCACTGCATGATAAAGAAAGAAAGTCTTTTAAAGCTCATCTGCATGTTTACCAAACATTTCGCCTATTCAGAAACAAAATATGAGTTTAATGTTTGTGACCCTGGACCACAAAATAAGTCATGCAGCGGTGAAATTACAACTGAACATGTCATGTATTTTGCTGGGAATAATATTTTTAAAGGAGCTGTTGATGTGGAATTAAACCAGATTTTGGTAAAAACCCAAACAATACAAAAATAAAACAAAACAAAAGTGTTTAATAACAACAGAAAGACATATAGAGAAACGACTGAATTACTGAAACATTTAATACATTATATAAAAGGCTTTTTTTGGTGATGACGGCTTAAAGACGCTTCTCATATGGAGAATGAAGTCACATGAACGGCAAATATTGGACTGAAACAGCTAATATTCATTTACAATGATGAAGGGCAGAGGGTTGCTGAATAACTACTGAGAGATTTCAGCTGCTGTCTGGGCTTTCCCTGCCTTTCCGCTTCTCCCTTTCTTCATGTGTTCAATACATTTTCCCTACATCCTTTAATATAAGTATACATAACATACTTTGTAAACTAATTAGATTTGTTTTCCTTGCTTATATGGATTTCTTTATATGTTACCAACATCTGGTAAAAAAAATTCAACTCAACAGCACCTTTAGAAATATGTTTTCTGAGAAAAATTATGACATTCAATACTTATTTTCACCATTTTAAATGTGTTTTTTATTTAAGATTTTCACATCACATGAAAGCTGAACAGGTTGAACAGTTGTTAGGACAGGACAATATTTGAACATCTGGTATCTGATGGTTTCACAAAACCTAAATATTAAAAAAATCTTCTTTAAATTTGTCTAAACGAATTGCTTAGCAATGCACAAATTATGTTATGTATAGTAAAATGAAATGATGCAGAGAAAACGTATGGAACACATGAAGAAAGGGAGATGCAGAAAGGCAGTGAAAGCCCAGACAGCAGCTGAAATCTCTCATCTCCGCGTGACCCACCTGCAATTAATCATAATGTATGTTTTTCTTACCCCACCCGCCCGACCTGCGGATATAACCGCTGATCACTACCGTGCAACACAAAACTTTACAATTCTGCCTTTGTACTGTACGCACTCAAAAAATAATGTTTGCTGATTGTTCAAGCTACTTATTTAGAACAACCCAATTCTTGAGTTTTTTGAAGGGGACAACTTAATTATTTTATCTTCAATCCACCTAAATTTGTAAACTAATCAACTAACTTAATTTCTTCAAGTTGCCCCAACACAAATCAATCAACTGTGTGCAACCCTGCATTTTTTTACAGTGTACACTCATAAAATAACATTTGCTGTTTGTTCAAACTACTTATTTAAAATGAGCTGAAACAACACTATTCTTAAGTGTTTTTTTTTTTTGTGGGGGGAGGGAGGGGGTTTGGGGGGGGACCACTTAATTGTTTTATCTTCAATCCATGTAAATTTTTAAAAACCAATAAGTCAAAGGTGCAGTAGGTGATTGCCTTCAGAAACATTTTTTTGTTGTGCTGGTTGAAAGTCTCTTCACATTCCAACAGTACTGAATAAAGTAAATGATCTAAATGTATTTTTATATTCTGGGTGCGGCATAAGACTAAAGAATGTTTGTCCAATTAAAATTTCGGGCCGACATCTCCCATAATTCTAATACGGAGCTCAAACTGTCTGTCAGCAAATGCAAATTTGAGCTGCTGGGCACCTGTTTGTACGCAGCTCCGCCGTTTGTGCATACACTTGTCTGCGCGTTTACGAAAGTGATTGAGAGTGAGAGCAAGCGGTAAAAACACGCTGAATAGAAACTTTTTTAAAATCCAGAATCAATATTGGAGTTACTTTTGCATGCCGGAGGAAGGACGACACCATGGCTGAAGTATTTCTTTTGGACGGGTAGTGTTATGTTTTGAAACTATTTTTGTCACGCAGAGCTGATGTAGACTGGGTTGTTATGACTGGGTTATATGCACAGAAGTGTTGTTCAGCCACTGAAATCTTCTGGTGTAAGATTGATGTGACTATTTTCAGTTAGTGGCCTTTTACAGCATTGATAATGTAGATTTTATTTAGTTTAACAACAGAACATCAGTAAATATTCCGCCTAGCCTACTTTACTGAGCTTAAGATGGTTTTATATTCGTATTGGTTCATTTTTGAACAATGACAACCTGCGACGCGCTCCCTATGGTGTTTACCTCTGCTCTGAATATTCGGTCAGAAGTAGCATGTAAGTATGGCTTAGAAATGAGTGTAATAATGAGTGTAATTCCTGTACGATGCCAGCTAAGCTTTAGCTCAACACATGAAAGAGGGTTCTGCAGTCATCTTCACTAAGGTACGTGCGCTTGTGTTTTCAGGAGGCGTGGCTTTGGACGGCAGGGGAGGGACGGTGTTTCAGAGAGTTATGCTAACTGTAAGAGGCTGAATTATCTCATGCATTTGTTTATATTCAGGGCCGGAGTGGGACTCCTTTTCAGCCCTGGAGTTTCAAGCCTCAGACCAGCCCACCTCAGTTCACGACTGACTATATTGAAATAAGGTCATTTCCAATTCAGTTTCTAATTACACGATCACATCTTTTTTTGAGAAAACAGCTGCTTTAGAACTTCAAATGTTCAACAACCCTAACTGTATGATATGTCTTAAAAATAAAAATGAAAAAAAAAATTACTCAGATGAGTATCAAACTCAGGACAGTGGTGTTGAAACCTAACGTGCTAACCACTCGACCACAACAGTTATATGATCATTAAGCTGCAGGCTGCATCTTGTTCACGAGGCTGCGAGAAAATAGATACAAAGAGCAGAGCTGCGGTAAAATATTGAATAAGTAGACTGTGGTCAAGTAAATAAATACATTAATTTAAAAAGTGTGACTGCTGAGAGCAACAGATTCTCGAGCTAGGGACACCGGCCCTCGCGGCCAAAAAACGGAACGGCCCACCGGGAATTCTCCCGGTCCTCCCGATTAGCCAATCCGGGCCTGTTTATATGACAAAACATGTCTTTTTGACTCAAGAAGGTCCATACTGACTCCTCAGGCAGATACTGATAAGATCAAGGCCTGGTATGTGGACTTTGGGGGTTTTATGATGTGGTCACATGTTGATTGGTTAGTTTGAATGTCTCAGCATTTGGGCTTTAGTCACATGGTCAAGAAAGATACAAAATTGGTGTAAAACTCTGCTCTGTCTCTTTTCCTGGCCTGTCTTTTCCTGGTCTGTGCTCTGCTCATCTGCACCTCTGGATTCTATCTTCTCTGACTCTACTGCAATCAGGCTAACTTCTGGGCCTGCTCTCTTTGTCTCTCCCTCCCCCTGTGTCTCTCCGTCTACCTCTGGTAACTTTAATTTTACATTTAAGCTGGGTACAATTCATATCATATGTTTTATCATTTTATATTTAATCATTTTATATAGTTATTTTGTAATTAATTCACTTGTAACCATAGAGAATTATTGTCATTAAATCATTTCATTTCAAGTATTTGTGAATTACTTTTGATTTACCATCAAACTTAATTGCTCCCTAGTGCAATACAATACAATCACATAATATCAAAGCTCTCCCACATTTTAAGCTATTAATACTGCCCTTATTTCGGTTTTTGGTATAAGATTGCAATAGAATGGTTTGACTAGAAATGTACAGTTTTTTACCATCATGCTGATCACTTTTTAGTCATTCGGCAGAACTACTGTGGTTAAAACCCATTCTTACACTAACAGGCTACCATTGTGGCAGATCACCTACTGCACCTTTAACTTAATTCCTTCATGATGTCCCAACACAAATCGTTTGTGTGGCTTTTTTTTTTTACATACTTTAGATCTCCACAATGGTTGCAAACTAAGCTAAAACACCGTTCATCCTAAAACATTACTCAGAAACAGTCAACGATAGATAAATTGGTAATTTGGATCTTCAACTAAAGCGTTATCTTGTATGCACAAATCCTCAGGAATCAAAACGTTTGGCTGCTGAATGCAAATGTGACCAGACATCTGCTAGAAAGCGGTTGTGCATAAATGAATGTCTCTTTTCCCTCCATCTCGATCAGCTCATGTTGAGATGAGTGATTGCCGCTGCTTTATTCCACCGTAAATCCCCCCCACCACCTAAAAAAATTGTCTTCTGCTCCCGTTTCTTCGCAGTTCGGATAGGATTGCGTTGAAATGTGTTCCTCTATAATTGAATCTCTTTTGATTTATGATGATGCTGCCAGGGACTCGCGGCACACTGTAGGTTGTGGTAATAAAAGACGATCTTTTTTTTGTTTTTGAGGAAGGGAGGGAGTTTTTAGTGCTGCAATAACATCCATTTCCAAGTAATTGAGAGTTTTCATGGATCAAATATGTTCTCGTGTTCCTCTGCCATGTTGTTTGCCTTCGTTGTCAAACCTGTTTTGCCGCGTTGATGGGGTTTTAGGTGAGCTGTCAGCTAGTGTAACTCACCCGCCTCCCATCATTCTTTCACCATGTTATTTTGCCTCGGGCGCTTGGATATACTGTACTGAGGGTCGTAGTAAACAACATAGAGTTTCAGATTCCCTTTTTTGGATTGAGAAAGAGCGAGAGAGGACTGGGGACGAGCCACATCTACTATGAGATAACAGCATTAGAGAGTGTGTATGTGTGTGGGTCTGTCCTTCAGGGCTGTGTTTGAAGAAGTTGAGCTTTAGTATGGACCGGAATGGCAATGCTGTTGTTTTGGGTAAAGAGAAACACGAATAATCCACACGGAGAGAGAGGAGTGAACTCATTAGCAGTGCACTCGGGGAATGAGTTTTGCTGTTGTTCAGTTAGTTCGGTCCAATAAATGAGCTGATGCAACACAATTCTCGAGCATTTTGTCATGCTTTTATTGCGCTGAAATGGATGTTTTTGCGTAATCTGTTTGCATTAGGAGTGTATTATTAATGTTTGGTTGCAGAATGGGGGGGCTGTTTGGCACTGTCGCTTTACAGCAAGAAGTAAGAAGTTTGCATGTTCTCCCTGGCTGCGTCTGAAACCGCATCTTTTCATACTATACAGTATGCCAAAATCAGTATGTGAGCTAGTAGTATGTCCGAATTCATAGAATTCAAAAATCAGTATCCGAGAAGTACCCGGATGACTTACTACTTTCGGCGAGATTCTGGAGTGTGCATCCCCTGCACGCTGCGGTATCCCATGATGCCCCGCGAGAGAATTCATAAATGGAAGTGAAGCAGGTAGGACACATGACCATGACAAAATGGCAGATGTAGAACGTCCCTTCATACATTTTACATTCATACTGTTTAGAACGTACTTTTCTAACGACCAAGTAGTATGTTTAAATTCAAATACAGTACCTACTGAGTAGTAGGCGGTTTCAGACGCACCCCCTGTGTCGGTGTGGGTTTTCTCTGGGCAAACCTGTCAACCCTCCCATTTTTCCCGGGATTCTCCCTTATTTTACTGTTCTATCCTGCTATCATTCTGTAAAGGTATTTTGCCATATTTCTCCCGTATTTTCAGTCTTTCTCTGAACAGCCGAGCCTCCCTTTACGCAACCCAAAACTGGAAGACCCGGGGAAAACCAACGCGATCACGGGGAGAACGAACAAACTCCGCACAGAAATGTTGCCTGGTTTGGAAGTGTATTAAACCAGGGGCATTCTTGCTGTGAGGCAACAGCGCTAATCACTGGCCACCATGTCGCCCGTTTGAAGGGAGGGAAAGTAGGGTTGGGGGGTGGGGGGTTCTTCAAGGCAAAGATTTTGAGAAGAGAAAAGTCTGGTTATTTATAGCGAGTTAAGGATCGTCTGATAGGATAATTAGTCATTAGCTAATGTTTGGAACAGCTGTGAACAATCATAAGCACATAATCCTCTCGAAATTTGTTTATAAATAAACTTCACTTATAAAGGTATAAACATGTTAAGGGTGTTTATTTGCTGAAATTTGTATTATTTGTATTGTGCAAATGTAACCGTACTCTCTTTTGCTCTGCGTTGTGTAGTTAATGACGAGAGGACACCATTTCGAGTCTGCACAGAGAATGTTATTATGAACGATCGGCAGCTTCAGCTCATACCATTAAATGTACACTCCTTAGTTCAAGGCAAAGGTGGAAAAGAGGAAAAAAAGGCGAATGAAAGATGGAAAAAATGAGCAAGAGGCGCTGCGGAAGTACATGAAGACAGGAAAGCAAATGAGAAAACTAGCTCTCACTATTACAAAAACCAGCATGTGAACCGTGACAATCCACATATTACATTGTCAAAATAAAAATCATAAATGCATACCTGCACAGAGAATGGTATTATGACAGATCGGCAGCTTCAGCTCATACCATTAAATGTACACTGTCAACAAAAATAACATTCTACAATATAACAAATTGTTTTTACATCAGTAAATATAACAAATGATTAAATTAAACTTGAATATATATTTGTGTGTGTGTTAATTATGACCAGAGCCAATGGAACTGGTTGAGCATACCTCCTTAGTTAAAGGTGGAAAAGACTGCTCAAACAATAGTGCAACAGGTATGGCTGCTTGGACTATACCACCTTGACGTTAACCCAAGGGGGGAGAAGAGGTGAAACCACTGTCACTTTTTACAGACTCCTTTTACATTTATATTATGAACACAAAACAATTTTAAATGAACAGTGAGTAAACAGGAGGAAAATATAGTGAAATCAATATGCCTGAAATAATCCTGTTACACAAATATATCTGTAAGGTCTTTATGCAAAGTATATATTGTGGAAAGGGGAAAAACAAGAAATCGTTGTATGAATGCTGTAATGTTTAAATAATTTTCAGTTAATTTTTTGATTTATGTCATGTGACCATCAGGACAAATGCAGCATCTCATTTCTCACAGGATGTGTTCTCTGTTCTTGCAGTCTCTTGCGAGTTCGTTCTTCCGAGGTAACTTGGCAAGACCGGTCTCCACAAGAATGCAAATCGGTTCTCTGCGTTCTTGAAATCGAGAAACAGCCCATGACTGAGTGTGGAATCATGGGAATTGTTCTCTTCTTTAAATCCTATCTGATTCTGTTAGAAATCATGTTGATGTATGAGTTAAAGTAATTAACACTTATCATCACAGTAGTATGAAGTAAAGTAAAACTGAAACTGTTCAAGCAAAACAAGATCATGATGACATGAAAGCAGCAGAGCTTTTATTATGCCCATTCACCGCTGCCAGTTCTTCGCACATGATCACGCAGAAACGAAGCAGCACTCTTTTATTAGACTAAATGCATTTTAGCTTTCTATTATAATGCTGCTCTGTGCAGTCGAATAAAACACAACACATCAAAGCGTCCTTCCCTGTTTTCTATAAAACCAAACTGGAGAGCATGTGATCCTTTCTGAAGGACCATGTAATACTAAAGACATTGTGTAAACGTTCAAAAAAAGCTTCTGGAGGATATCTAAATGTTACTGTGGTTTCCACTGTGGTAAAGAGAGGAGCTGTAGCTTAGGATGTGGGTGGATGTTGCATGCAAGCATTGTCTGACAAACTAGGAGCCAGTGGCCATATATCTAATATATGTATAGTGAACAGAGGTATCAGAACTGCTTAATCTTTCCTAGTTAAAACTGATAGCTATAGCATATACAGTAACTTGTTTGCAAATGTAATGAGCCGCTAAAAAGTAGCTTGTAGACTGAACAAAATCATAGTCATCCACAAACTAACCACAAGCTCTACTTTTCAGCTCAAAGTTCAGCAGAATTCCTTTGAAATGTGATATTAAACATGAAATCAAACACTAGCAATAAAAATTGTCAAAAACACGCTTAGCTTTAACATTTATTCTCCCAGGAATTCCACTGTCCAGTTTTAATAGTGTTATGCTTTTCACATTTTTAACTTTCATCAGTTTTGATTTTTGACAATGAAGTAAATCTTTAGTAAAGTTACGAAAGGTCACTCAAAATAGAGTTATTCTCTGCAAAAAACTCAAGCACTTCTATTGTAATCCTGATTTTTGTCCTTTATAAACCTAATTACATTCAAAATAAATGTTAGTTTTGACATAATGGGCCCTATCATACACCCGGCGCAATGTGGTGCAAGGCGCGGCGCATTGTCTTTTGGTAGTTTCAGCTTGGCGCAAGAGTCTTTTTGAGGCGTTGCGCTATGCTGTTTAAATAGCAAATGCATTAGCGCACATATGTGCGCCCATAGGCGTTCTGGTCTAAAAAGGAAGGCGTTCTGAGGCGCACTGCTGGCGCGTCGCTATTTTGAGAAACTAAAATAGATTTTTCATTAGACCAAAACAAACCCGGTCTAAACTCCCGCGCAGAGTTGCGCCTCGCTTACGCACTGCTTAATACACACAAGAGAGCAATAGGCAAATATCTTTACATATGAAAAAAATTAAGTATTAAGGGAATATATATAGGATATAATAAGAATAGATATAGGATATAAATATAAAGCATTAAAATATTACAAAACATATTATTTTCTAGCCTACATAAATATGAAAAATCACTGCTTTTATGTCTTCTTCATCTCAGGAGGCTTTTTCAGTTCATTCATAACAATTTGCTTTTGTATAATGTTATTATTATTAGCAGTATTATTTATTATATCCATATGTATGTTTGTTTTATTAAAAACAAGCTTAGATTTGCCCACCCGCAGGTTTTAGACCGTATGGGGCACAGCATGTGTTTTAGGATATAACTCAGCATTTTGAACACACTTCGTTATTGTTGTTCATTTATTCGTTTGCTGGAAATTAGAACTGAATTTAGAAATAGTTTTGAAATAAATATTTGCACTTAACAAACAAAATTAATTATTTATAGACTGATTAATGTCTGTGCGTAAAGGTTTCCCTATCCAAGAGCGAATGTGAAAGTAGATCCATTATCTCTCATTCTCACACAGTAGATTCTCTGTTTAACTCTTTTCTGTTAAAAAAAAAATTGTTAACTGTTTGCTTGTGAAATGCTCAGTTTTTCCACTTAGACTTACTTTGCGTCCTGTAAATAGCAAATGCGCTTATGGCGCGACACTGCTGGCTCTTAAAGGGAAGGGTAGATGAGACTCTAATTGGTTTATTCTCAAAACACACCTATAACTCATCAAGAAAATAAACTCAACCCTTTTATACCATGCACCACGGCGCAAGGCAGATTTCCCGTGCGTAAATTAGCAAAAATGCGTTCTGACACGCCCTGAAAGCATTTGCCCCCTGCGTTTTGCGCAGGGTGCAAAACCGTCAAAATAGAGCCAAATGTGTTTATTATATATATTTAATATGTAAATGTGGTACATTTACATAAAAACAAAACTACACAACTATTTAGTTACATAGATATTTAAATTTATTTATAATTTGTATCAGATATATTTTTTATCTAAATCTAAATAAACATTTTCTCAAATATATGCATGCATGTGTGTTTATATATATATATATATATATATATATATATATATATATATATATATATATATATATATATATATATATATATATATATATATATATATACAGTTGAAGTCAGAATTATTACTCCCCCTTAGAATTTTTCTTTTCTTTTTTAAATATTTCCCAAATAAGGTTTAACAGAGCAAGGAAATTTTCACAGTATGTCTGATAATATTTTTTCTTCTGGAGAAAGTCTTACTTGTTTTATTTAGGCAAGAATAAAAACAGTTATTAATTTTTTAAAAGCCATTTTAAGGTCAAAATTATTAGCCCTTTTGGCTATAATTTTTTCGATAGTCTACAGAATAAACTGATGTTATACAATAACTTGCCTAATTACCATAATCTGCCTAGATAACTTAATTAACCTAGTTAAGCCTTTAAATGTCACTTTAAGCTGTATAGAAGTGTCTTGGAAAAATATCCAATGAAATATTATGTACTGTCATCATGGCAAATATAAAATAATTTAGTTATTAGAAATGAGTTATTTAAACTAAAATCTCTCTGTTAAACAGAAATTGGGGAAAAAATAAACCGGGGGCTAATAATTCTGACTTTAACTGTACATATTAAATATACACAGTACACACGCATATATTATGTCAATACAAACTTTTATTTTGGATGTGATTACACAACGTCTTTCACATATATTCGAAATATGCATGTGTTAGTAATATGAATCGTTCACATATCTTTTGCGAGTTCATTATCTGAGATGTAGAACGCACGGAAAAGCTGCCAAGCACAGTTGCACACGTGAGAGTGTGTGTGTGTGTGTGTGTGTTTACAGCGGTTTGACAGGTAAATATAAATTTGTAGCTTAATCGTTTGTGGCCCCAAACAGCATTTCCTGTTGTTTACATCTTTGCTAAAGCATACCGTTAGCGCTAGACACTGTACTTGTCATGATCAATTTTAACAAATAAAAACACTTACAAGTCGTGGCCTCAGAGTCCACAACTACTGCTTGTTGGAGCTGCTCCTTCTTTGAGGAAATTTTGAGGAGATTCTGGAGCTGTTTTGTCAAATCATGCTTGCTATGCATTTTAATAATTGTCTGGAACGTAATTAATATTGAACTGTAAGCAGTTCTGTCTTTGTGTCGTGTCATTTGGAAGCCCAAATACAGAAACAGAAAAAGCTCTGTGGAAACAGCAGCGTTTGAACAGAATTTTAGCTTTCTCTGCTATAACATTACAGCGCCTCTGGCCACGCCCCTTAGCTGCACAGTGTGTGTGCGCAGTAAAAGTATGTTTGTGATCTCACAAGGCCCAAAAGTATTTTTTTGTAGTTCCCAAAGTTCGTTCATTGTAGGCTTTGCTAAGCTAACTCTGAAAAAGCCAAGGTCTTCCTTTGCATTGAACTTTGAGCATTTTACATTTAGAGATGCTGTTTATGTTCACACAGCTGTATTACACATTAACTAAAGTTTAAAATATGATAACATAGTGGACCACCCCTTATAGATGCATTCAGATGTTTTATTTGTTGTTTTGCGAGTAATTGACATATGCATTGCAGTAATTTAGCCACACAAATTACGTATTCATTCATCTATCAAAGCCATTTTAAAAGTATCCACCCTGATCCCAAACTGTTAAACTGTAGTGCCTCGACCCTTATTCAATATTTCAGTGTATTATCTCAACTATGTTTAAGATTCCAGTATCCAATTGTTTTCTTGAGTAAATCTGAAGACCCTTATGTGATTGTTGTTATATTCTACTAATAAAACCATCTTATTTAAGTGTTGCTGTGGTTTCCAGTGTGGTAAAGAGAGGAGATTCAGCTTAGCATGTGGGTGAATGTTGCATGCAAGCAGTCTGCGATTGTCTGATAAAGTAGAGCAGCCAGTGACCATGTGAAACACTGTGTAAACATAGCTGATGTTTCAAAGTTGTTCCCAGAGTAAATGAGGCACAAGATGTAAAGGCCACACACTCATCTTAAAAGGCGCACAGAGCAGCTCATTTGCATTTTAAGAGACGCACACACACACACACACAAACATAATGCAATTGATTACACTGAAACATGGGGCATCTACAGCATGATATACTGTTAAACCAAAACCTCAGACGCATTCTCTGCACACATCAGGAGATTAATATGATGTCTTAAATCTAGATTTAGTTATTAAAATGGTACTTATTGTGCATCTTTTTACAAGATGTAAAATAAGTCTTCGATGCCCCTAGAGGGTGTATGTGAAGTTTCAGCTCAAAATACCACAAATATAATTTTTTTATAATTCTTTAAAACTCCCCCATTTTAGGCTTTGATCCAAATTGTGCTGTTTTGGTGACTGTCGCTTTAAATTCAAATGAGATTGTGTTCCCAGGCCTTGGAGAGGGTGGAGCTATGAACAGCTATGCATCACCATAACAGCAGATTTGAAGTTCTGTCTGCTGTCTATGATAATGGTAAAGAGATTGTCACTAATGGGCGGGGCTTTCCCCCTCTGATGACATGTACAAAGTGAGAATGTCAATCAGAGTGTTTCTGCAAACAGATAGAATTAATTATTTTTTACTATTAGAGGCTGTATATATTTACACACTGTTGCCGCACAACTGTGTTTAAACCTCTTGTAAAAGTACATTTTGCATAATAGTTTCCCTTTAAAACTGAAAATAAAAATGCAAATGACAACGAATCTAAATTATGTTGCTTAGTTTACCTAACTAAGCTGAAAAAGCAAATTGAAAATGAGTCTTTCTCATTTTAGAGGTAATGCAAGCGACCCAGGCTTGTTACGGAAACATACCCAGGTCTACATTTATGGGACAGCGAAATACGTAATGGGAGGTACATCTGCTCGCAGTTGTTGTTTTTGCAAATTCATCAGAGGCCACTGCGTGCACTTTTTGACAATATTAAATTTCTCTTACGCGTCTTCTTCTCGCATAAATACACCAGAGGGCGCAATTCAGACGACCAGGCCAGCTTACTGTCGACTGATTGACTGACTGACCCACCCACTCCCATCCCTAAACCCAACCAATGGTGTTTTCAAAAGCAATCTAGAAAAAGAAAAGCCGTCGCGGCCACATGATTTCATCACATTTTCAGCTTAGTCCCTTTATTAATCCGGGGTCGCCACAGTGGAATGAACAGCCAACTTATCCAGCTCATTTTTATGCAGCGGATGCCCCTCCAGCCACAACCCATCTCTGGGAAACATTCACACACACACTCATACACTACGGACAATTTAGCCTACCCAATTCACCTGTACCGCATGTGTTTGGACTGTGGGGTAAGCCGGAGCACCCAGAGGAAACCCAGGCAAATGCAGCGAGAACATGCAAACTCCACACAAAAACGCCAACTGACCCAGCCAAGGCTCAAACCTGCGACCCAGCGACCTTCTTGCTGTGAGGCGTGCTGTGAGATGTGCTGGCACTTTTCTACGCAATAAAAACTGATTTTTGCCGAGCAAATAATAAAAGAGAAGAAAGCCCAAGTTTCAAGAAAGAAAAAAGTTCATATATAGAGATAAAAAGGGATTTTCTCTCGCGGGTGCCATTTGCTTTGCTGTTCTCAAGTAAATCCACCGGAGGCCGCTGTCGACTGACTGACCAATTGATTTTACCACATTCCCACCCTGTTATTTACTTGTTTATTTTATTTTTTGGCTTCTTTTTTTGTCTTACCTGCTTTCTGGAACTGTTCTTCGCCTGACTAGAACCCCGTCGTTGCAGTCAACTCTGCTCCACGTCACAAGTCTGCTGACATACGTGGCGAGCCACTGGACAAACTGATAACAGGGGAAAAGCCGTCCATATGAAGGTCAGCGGTCAGCTGTTAGCACGAAGGAACGGCTTCATACCGCCCTATAGCATTTGTTTTAAAGTTGAAATGCTGCCATAAGTACTTCAGGCTACATAATTCGCGATCACCAGAAATGTATATAGGGCTACGCTTTCAGAATGAGCCTACGATGGTAATTTAAGAACTTTTTTCTAACATCTATCTAATCAAGTAAAGCCAAATTATTATTTAATATACAGTGCTTGCCAAGGCTAACGTTATTTGTTTAAATCCCTAAACTTTTGGTGCTTGGTGCTACAGACATGATTGATACCCCGAATCCTACATTTTCTTGCGGAGAGATGTGCTGGCACTTTTCTACGCAATGAAAACAGATTTTTGCCCAGCAAATAATAAAAGAAAAGAAAATCCCATAAGTTCATATTTAGAGATATCAAAGAGACCTGAGCGTGGACTTGCCTAGCAACCACCCTAGTAACCACAGAGTACACCAGAGGCCGCTGTGTATGCTTTTTCAGATCTCAAATTTCTCTTGCGGGTGCCATTTGCTCTGCTATTCTCGCGTAAATCCACCACAGGCCGCTGTCGACTGACTGACTGACCAATCGATTTTACCACATTCCCACCATGTTATTTACTTGTTTATTTTATTTTTTAGTTTGTTTTTGTCTTACCTGCTTTCTGGAAGCGTTCTTTGCCAGAGTAGAACCCCGTTGTCGCAGTCAACTCTGCTCCACGTCTTAAGTCTGCTGACATATGTGGCGAGCCACTGGACAAACTGATAACAGTGGAAAAGCCGTCCATATGAAGGTCAGCGGTCAGCTGTTAGCACGAAGGAACGGCCTCATACCGCCCCATAGCATTTGTTTTAAAGTTGAAATGCTGCCATAAGTACTTCTGGCTACATAATTCGCGATCACCAGAAATGTATATAGGGCCACGCTTTCAGAATGAGCCTATGTTGGTAATTTAATTTAAGAACTTCTTTCTAACATCTATCGAATCAAGTCAGGCCAAATTATTATTTGATATACAGTGCTTGCCAAGGCTAACATTATTTGTTTAAATCCCTAATATTTTGGTACATGCTGCTACAGACATGATTGATACCCTGAATCCTACATTTTCTTGAGGAGAGATGTGCTGGCACTTTTCTACGCAATAAAAACAGATTTTTGCCCAGCAAATAATAAAAGAAAAGAAAATCCCATAAGTTCATATTTAGAGATATCAAAGAGACCTGAGGGTGGACTTGCCTAGCAACCAACCTAGCAACCACCTTTTGCTCATGCGAAGCTCCCGTTTTCATCATGAGACTCCGAAGTGTATCTGCCACACGTTCACGTGCGTGTTCAAAGCACTATTGTGTTTCATACATCACAAAGTCGCCTAATTTATTCTTTTTTTAGTCCCATTTTCTGCTGCTTTTCTCCCACTGCTCAAATTTGCTACAACACATCAATTATTCATATATTCAATTCATAGTCAATTAACGTATCCCGACTGCTGTGACGAAGAGGACACTGTAATATCGCATGTGAGGTGCGGGGAAAACTTATTTCTCTCTCGTCTGCTGTATAGCCTCGGGGGCTTCTGGCTATGAAACGCAAACGAATCGTCTTCAACTTATTATTCCACTCAGAGTGCTGTCGAGAGAGCTGGATATTTGGCTCATGTTGTAAAAAGGAAACTCTGCAGCAGAAAGGGGTCAGCGGTCATGTCCAGCCACAGTAGAGCCATTCAGGCCACGACGAGAAGCATCCAACACGCGGGGAGGTCACAGCGCTTCCGTTAACACACACACACTGTCATCTTTATCAAGTCCCGCTTTGATATTGTAATAGGCATGCGATGCGAGAATTTAAGCTGCTTTCCGTGACTGGAGTGTTCTGTGTCGGGACTGATGGAAAAAGAGAGACAGAGGAATGTCTGGAGTGAAGGTCTGCTGGCCTTGCTTGTGAGAGAGAGAAAGAGTGTTTCTGGGCACTGCCAGGCATGCAGCAGTGGATGGGCATATAAGCAAGCACGCTTTTTTACACGCATTCTTGCCTGCACTCTTTAGTTCATTTTTTAAAGGGAATCTAATATGCAAAAAATACTTTTATAAGGGGTTTAAACTCAGCTGTGTGGCTACAGTCTGTAAATATAACCAGCTTCTAATAGTAAAAATGTATTAATTTTATTTTTATATAATCACACTTAATAAAAACAGCCGGAACACTTTGATTGACATTCTCCCTTTGTACATGTCATTGGAGGGGGAAAGCCCCGTCCATTAGTGACCATGTCTTCCTCATTAGCATAATACATTAGTCTTGTTTTTGAATCTGCCACTATGCTGACACACAGGCAGTTGTAGCTCCGCCCTCGTTTGAAAAAGAGCACAATCTCATTTGAATTTGAAGGCACAATTAGGATCAAAGCCTAAACTCTTTCAAAGAGTTATAACATATTATTATTATTATTATTGTCATTGAGAGTTATAACATATTATTATTATTATTGTCATTGAGAGTTATAACATATTATTATTATTATTATTATTGTCATTGAGAGTTATAACATATTATTATTATTATTGTCATTGAGAGTTATAACATATTATTATTATTATTATTGTCATTGAGAGTTATAACATATTATTATTAATATTGTCATTGAGAGTTATAACATATTATTTTTATTATTGTCATTGAGAGTTATAACATGTTATTATTATTATTGTCTTTGAGAGTTATAACATATTATTATTATTATTATTGTCATTGAGAGTTATAACATATTATTATTATTATTGTCATTGAGAGTTATAACATATTATTATTATTATTATTATTATTGTCATTGAGAGTTATGACATATTATTATTATTATTATTATTATTATTGTCATTGAGAGTTATAACATATTATTATTATTATTATTGTCATTGAGAGTTATAACATACTATTATTATTATTATTATTGTCATTGAGAGTTATGACATATTATTATTATTATTATTATTATTATTATTGTCATTGAGAGTTATAACATATTATTATTATTATTATTATTGTCATTGAGAGTTATGACATATTATTATTATTATTATTATTATTAATCTTGTCATTGAGAGTTATGACATATTATTATTATTATTATTATTATTATTATTATTGTCATTGAGAGTTATAACATATTATTATTATTATTATTGTCATATTTTATATATTTTAATATGTTTTTATCTGTTTTTAATCATTTTAATTATTAGGCTTTTTTTCTTATATTTATCTTTTTTAAAGCACTTTGAATTGCCACAGTGTATGAAATGTGCTATATAAATAAACTTGCCTTTCCTTGCTTAAATGATAGGAGACCAATAAAACAATATTTATGTTTTATTGCAAATTTGTAGTGTAATAAGACCTTACTGTAAAGAGTTATTTCCACAAAAACTGTAAAAGTGTCAAAATAACAATTGTTTAAATGTCTGTCTCTGCTTGTGTGTTTCTCTCTGATGCTCATCCTGTGCTGTTGAAGTCTGTCAGAGTGAGAAAGTGTTGATGTTTTCTTTTTAATTCAACCACAAGCTCTGCAAAATGCATGAGGTGTGATTTCTGACTGCTTGTTTGAGTCAGACGTCATCACTAGGCAAACCACAAAGGTTCACAAGTTGCTGATGAAGTTTTTTATTTTGAGCTGCTGGGAAGAAATGTGTCCGACCAAAGTCTGGCTTCTCATCCTGCAATCTGTTTACTTGCTGCTGTGTGAACTTCCCCTATTTTTCTTTTTTCTTTTTTTTGTCTTTCTCTCTTTTTTTTTTTTTTTTTTTTTTTTTTTGAACAGTGCTGTTCTTGAAGGTTTGGCTCACCCAAAATAAGAAAATGTTTGTGTGCTAGTTTATTCTCTCTTTTTGTTGAGTATATTTCTTTTTCATGCCAACCAGCTGTCTTTGGATTGCGTTTTTGTTGTTTTTTGTCTTTTGTTTTGCTTGGAGAAGATGAAAAAAAAAAACATGTTAAAACGATAATTAAAAATAATTACAAATGCCTATTATATTGTTCAAGACCAGCTGATGTTTTGGAAGATATTTCAGTACATGCATGCTTAAATATTGTAGAATCTGTGAACCTCCGGAAAGGACAAGACTGTGCTTTGTTTTTTAATTTATTGAACGATTAATTGCATTTTTGTTGCACTTTAAAAAATCCCGGGTTCCACACAAGTCCAAAACATTGTTCCACAACAAATAGATTATGTTAACTTAAAACCACGGTGCTACATAAATAAACATAATCATAAAAATGAACACAACACTGGACTTAAGAGCTATTTTAAACCAGTACATAACTGACATACCAGAGTGGCAATCTATTATACTAACTATGCAAATACATAACTACACACATAACCTAAGACAGACTGTACAAGAACTTTTAAATTAGACAGTACAATATTGAGCAAGATGTGGCACAGGTTGTATTTAAAGGTTGAAGAAAATAAGTCATGCAACAGGATATGTGGTACATTCATATATAAACACTGTTTTCTTTATTGAGTCCCTGTAAGATGGAGTTTAAGGAAAATATTTGGAGCATATGGAAAATTTTTTTACAGTTGGTTTGTCAAGCCCACTCATGAGGCACACTCAAATGCACAATGTTTTATAGAGACATGGATTGATTTTAAAAAAGTGTCTTGTGCAAATGTGCAAACTGATGAAATCATGCATGTCATTAAAGCAATAAAAGCAACGATTGGTTGGGAAGAACATTGTTTATTTATTGCCCTACACAGAAATATCGTTTGGTTCAAACCCAGTGTAACAGAGGCCAGCAAGTCAAGTGCTTCTTCAGCCTCTTTGTTTGAGCAACCAACTTCCATGCAGAAAGTTCCGAGTTCAATCCCAGCTTGGAGTGGCTTGGGTGGTGTAGGACTAGTGGAGTTACATTGGTGCCATGACCCGTATAGGAGTGAGGTTTAGGAGGGTGAGTGTAACATAGGCCAGCTAGTGTAGTGCTGTGCAGGTAAAACCTTACTCCTCTGAACCTAAAAAGGTGCTCTAGCAACAAATGCTAGAGGCCATCTTCTTAGCCTCCTTGTTAGAGTATCCGACTCCCATGTGGAGAGTCATCAGTTTGATCCCAGCTCGGAGCAGGTTGAGTGGTGTAGGACCGGCAGGGTTCAGTTGAATGGATGAATGTTAATAAACTCATTTATTCATTAATTTTCCTTCGGATAAGTGCCACAGTGGAATGAAATGCCAACTTATCCAGCATATGTTTTACACAGCGGATGCTCTTCCAGCAATTCTCCTGTGTGTCATGTCTTTGAATTGTAAGGGGAAACTGGAGCATCCGGAAGAAACTCATGCGAACACGAGGAGAACATGCAAACTCCAACCACACAGAAGTGCCAACTGACCTAGTCAGGGCTCGAACCAGCGACCTTCTTGCTGTGCTGTGAGGCGACAGTGCTAACCACTGAGCCACTGTGTTGCCTATTAATAAACTCAACCTAAGCTCATTCTGATAATGTAGTCCCGTGGACATTTCTGTAGACTGCGAAATACGTCCCGGGAGGTATGTATTTTCGCAGTTTTTGTTTTTGCAAATCTGCGAGAGGCCGCTGTGTGCGAATTTTTATTTATTTATTTTTTTTGCATCTCAATTGACTCTAGCGAGTGCCGTTTGCGCCCGCACTTTTCTCGCATAAACCAACCAGAGGCCTTTGTCAACTGACTGAATGATTGACTGGACGACCGGCCAATTGAATGACCCACGCTACTCCTTCCCTAAACCCAACCAATTTTACGGATTGACAAGCACACCCACTTACTTCCCTGTACCCAACAGACGGTTTACAAAAGCCATCCAGAAAAAGAAAAGCCCTTGTTTAGATTTTTTTGTTTTTGGATTTTACCACATCCTCACCTTGTTGTTCACTCGTTCATTTTAGTTTTGGGATTCTGCTTTAGTCTTACCTGATTTCTGGAACCACTCTTCCCTGGACTCGAACCCGGTTGTCGTTGTTGTTGTAGTTAACTACTTTCTGCGTCTCAAGCCCGCCGAGGTACATGACGAGCTATCTAAACAAACCTTTTGTGGCAGGAAAGCACTCCACACAAAGGTAAGTGGTCAGCCGGTTAGCGCCAAAAGGAACAACGTCAAACCGCCCCGTAGTGTTCGCTTAAAAAAATTTAATGCAGTCATGCGTACCTCCGGCTACATAATTCGCAGTCTCCAGAAATGTCCACGGGACTACATTTACAGAATGAGCCTTTGTTGAATAAACTCTATTCTCAGAAATAAAGCTACAAAGCTGACACTGAAAAGTCATATGACATATTTAAAAGGAATATGTTTTTACCTTAATGGTCTATATTTTTCACCTTTGTGCAATTATGAATTACTAATAATTTCAATTATAAGCCTGCTGTGAAATTAACCTTTAACATCTACTGAGTTAAAATTGCCATAGTGGATCAGACCGACATGATGACTGAACGTTTTTATTTTTAGGTGTCTTAATCCTTTTATCACAGCCTAACCAGTACATTAGATCACTTGTTTGTGCTCTGCGTTCGCTTTGTTTGTTTGCTCCAATGGCCTCTCTTTTAATATTAAATGTGCATCCCATAGACATTAATCTGAATAAAATTGATTATTGCTTTCAGGCATTGCTAAGAGCTTTGCCCTCTGTTCTGGAATATTAACACACTGGATATGTATTGATGTCTGATCCAGTGTGCTTGTGTGTGTGTGTGTGTGTGTGTTTATGATATATAAGGACACAAATGTGTATTATGACATGAGTTTGACATAGGCATTACAAGGAGATGGTGAATTATGAGGACAGTGCTAATATTCCCATTTATAAAAAGGTTTATAAATAATTAAGAATGATTTTTTCACAAAGTAAAACTACACACACTTTTCTGTAGGGGTAGGGTGATACTACAGTTTGTGTAGTATTAAACAATCCAAACCTTTCCGCAATTCCCCCGAGAAACAAATCTTTTTGTGTGTGTACTGGTTTTGGTGGTTTACAAGAACACAAATGTGTATGACATGAGCATGACCTACAGTTGAAGTCAGAATTATTAGCCCTCTCTGAATTATTTGCCACCCTGTAATTTCTGTTTAACAGAGATTTTCTCAACACATTTTTAAACATAATAGTTTTCATAACTCATTTCTAATAACTGATTTATTTAATATTTGCCATGATGACCGTAAATAATATTTTACCAGATATTTTTCAGGACACTTCTATACAGCTTAAAGTGACAATTAAAGGCTTAACTAGGTTAATTAGTTTCACTAGGAAGGTTAGGTGTAACGCCGGGACTGACACAAACAACTGAGGTTTGGATCCACGTGCAGGTTTAATCAGTGGTCAGGCAAGCAAAGGTTAACACAGGTGCAAACAGGTATATGGAGACAGTCCAGAATCGTAATCAGTAAACAGGCAAGAGGTCAAAAGGCAGGCGTCAGACCAAGACAAACGGGCTAACAAGGCTAAGGTCAAAACACAAGAAAACAAGACTAGGAAACGTGTTGTAGTGTTACTTTACAGATAACAAGACTCTGCAAAGTGAATGAGTGAGTGTGTAGCTTAAATAGTGTGTGCGATCAGTCTCTGACAATCCTCAGGTGGTGTGAGTGTAATCAGTCTAGATGAGGAAGCATGTGTGAGTGTGAGCGAAATGCATGTATGAAAATGTAGTCCAGAAATGGCGGATTTGTAGTCCATGGTTATAGTTAGTGAAATCCAGCAATTATGAAAGACGATCGCTGGTAATCGTGACATTAGGGTAATTAGGCAAGTTATTGTAATCACACTGAACTGAGCTAAACTGAACTGAACTGAACTTAAACACTAAAACCTGAACCACACTGTTCCAGTTACTGAACCACACTGTTCCAGTTACTATGACCATTTATGTGAAGCTGCTTTGACACAATCTACATTGTAAAAGCGCTATACAAATAAAGCTGAATTGAATTGAATTGAATTGTATAACGATGGTTTTATCTGTAGACTATCGAAAAAAAAAAATAGCTTAACGAAGCTAATAATTTTGTCTTAAAAATGGCTTTTAAAAAATTAAAAACTGCTTTTATTCTAGCCGAAATAAAACAAATAAGACTTTCTCCAGAAGAAAATATATTATCAGATATAAAGTGAAAATTTCCTTGCTCTGTTAAACACCAATATTAAAAAAAGAAAAATAAATTCTAAGATGGGGCTAATAATTCTGACTTAAACTGTAGGTATTAGGATGTTGAGATGGTTTGTGAGGACATGTAGTGTCCTTGTGATTCAAAACTCCTCAAAATCATACTTACCAGGGTCTTTGTAAATTCTAAATTTACCACAAGTTACCTGTAAGGCTTGGGTTGAGACTAATGCCATATAATAATGTTTAAATAGCTTTTTTTGCAGTATAAAATGCAGTACACCTATGGAGAGTCCTCATAAACCTTCTATACAAGTATGTGTGTGTGTGTGCTCTCCATTCAGTGCCTGTCCTTGTGTGCCAATGCGTATTTGGACATGAAGAGCCGTTTAGAGTCCTCCTAACAAATCAGCATTGTTCTGTTGCAGGCCCAGTCCTTGGCTCCAAAAGTGTAAACAGACAACTGTTGGCCGCTGCTCTTCCTGCCAAAAACTTCTTAAGCGAACATACGCTCTGCTTCCATTCCTCCAAACACACCAGTCGGAACCAAGCGGGCTATTTCTAAAATCCGTGCCATTGTCAAGAGGAACATTTCATCCGAATGCCATCGTAATTAAACCAAAGCCAATTCTCGCATGCCGTTTCCTTACATCTTCCTCTCCTCCCCCTCACTTCGTTATTTCAGGGATGCATCCATTTTTGTTCCACCTGCCAATAATGGTTTCCACCCACCGCCGCGCAGATTTCCCCCCAATTACTGCATGTCACCCTTTCACCTCGCGGCCCCCTCCCTCACGGTCCATTCATTACGCTCGGTGCGCATCGCTCTTTCTCTGGTCACTCTGTCCGTCTTCTTCCAGTCTTTGTGTGCTGGATTAATATTTTATGAGCTCCTTGATGACGGGTGTTCACTGCTGGGCAAACAGGCCCAGCTGAGCCCCCCTTCAGTCTCCCCGCATGCCTGCTCATCAGTAAACCCGCTGGGGAGCCCTTCTCTCTCCTTCACTGACTCCCTCTCTCTCTGTCTTCCTATCTCTTTCTTCTGTGGCTCTAACTAAATACAATGAACCATCATCATTTCTTTGCTGTGTCAAGGAGATTTTGCGTTTTTTTTCTGCGAGGCTGGGTTATTGTAGTTTGGCTAAAGCGGAGAAGCGTTCACACTGTGGATGGTGTTATAATGATGTAGTTTTAAAGATGATATGGTGGTATCGATTATGGCACAGAGTAACAAAAGAGTGCATCTGGGCCCGCCCACTTTTTCAGCTGCACTAATTCTGGAAATATTTTCCCTTTGGGATAGTGAAAAAGTCTTCATTAAAAGCGCTGTAAGCCCTGAGGCAAGCCGAGCAGCTTTGAGGAGAATCACAACCCTATAAACTTTCATTTAAAGCAAGGAGGTATATGGAAAATCAGATAACAAGAGAATGGTGCAACACAAAATTTAAAATCTCCTCATCGTTTGTTCTTCCTCATGTGGTTTTAAACCTTTATGAGTTTCTTTCCTCCTTTGCACACATACAGTAGGCGACTCAGTAGGTAGTGCTGTTGCCTCACAGCAAGAAGGTCGCTGGTTCGAGCCTTGGCTGGGTCAGTTGGCGTTTCTGTGTGGAGTTTGCATATTCTCCCTATGCAAAAGGGTGCTCCGGTTGTGTTTCCTCTGGGTGCTCCGGTTTCCCCCACAGTCCAAAGACATGTGATACAGGTGAATTGGGTAGGCTAAATTGTTTGTATGTATGAGTGTGAATGAGTGTGTGTGGATGTTTCTCAGAGATGGGTTGCGGCTGGAAGGGCATCCGCTGCGTAAAAACATGCTGGATAAGTTGGCGGTTCATTCCGCTGTGGCGACCCCAGATTAATAAAGAGACTAAGCTGAAAAAAAAAAGAATGAATGAATGTTGAACACATAAGGTATTTTGAAGAATGCTGGCACATATTGATGTCAATTGGCTCTATTTTAACGATCTAGGCTCAAAGTCTAAAGTGCATGGTGTAAGGCATTAAGCATGTGTCCGAATCCATTTTTGCTATTTTAAGGATGGAAAAATTAACATTATCAGAACTGCTACTGACTAATAGGTTCTGAAACTAGTAATACCTACTAGTATTCAAACAGTTTACGAGCAATGCACTCTGAATGAAGCACAAAGAATTTTTAAGTAACCCATCTCATGTACTCTTCCCATTTTACTATCTTTTACCTTCTGGAAGAAGATACAGAACCTTCCGCTGGAAGCTGAACAGACTTAAGAACTCTTTTATTCCAGTGTCAATCAGACTGTTGAACACTGATCGATAGTGTATGTAATTCTTTTGCATGTTGGCTTATTTTGAACTGTTATCGTGTCAGAACTAGATGAAGTGCTGTGTGAGTCCACAGAAAATTTCCCCTTGAGGGACAATAAAGTATAGAAACAAACAAACTCCACACAGAAACGCCAACTTTTCCCACCCGGTACTCGAACCAGCGACCTTCTTACTGTGAGGCAACAGTGCTAACCACTGAGCCAATGTGCTGCCTTTTAAAACATTCATTCATTCATTTTCTTGTCGGCTTAGTCCCTTTATTAATCCGGGGTCGCCACAGCGGAATGAACCACCAACTTATCCAGC
Organism: Danio rerio; assembly: GCF_052040795.2. Lineage (NCBI taxonomy): Eukaryota > Metazoa > Chordata > Actinopteri > Cypriniformes > Danionidae > Danio > Danio rerio. The sequence goes on from NC_141028.1 coordinate 9,981,568, forward strand.
ACGTTTTTATGCAGCAGATGCCCTTCCAGCCGCAACCCATCTTTGCGAAACATCCACACACACATTCACACACACACTACTGACAATTTAGCCTACCCAATTCACCTGTACCGCATGTCTTTGGACTGTGGGGGAAACCGAGCACCCGGAGGAAACCCACGCGAACGCAGGGAGAACATACAAACTCCACACAGAAACGCCAACTGAGCCGAGGCTCGAACCAGCGAGCCAGCGTCCTTCTTGCTGTGAGGCGACAGCACTACCCACTGCGCCACTGCGTCACCCCCTTTTAAAACAATGTTGTGTAGAAAAAAAAATGCATCTCTTGCAGGTAGTTTGTCGAACCCACTCACCTGCGTGAAGTACAAATTGCAAGATGTTTTTCCAGAGACATGGAGTGTTGATAAGAAAGTGTCTGGTGCATATGGATTGGAGTGTGTCCAAGTGGTTTGTCAAGCCCACTAACCTGTTCCAGAAGGTGTCAGGTGCATATGAAGAGGAGTGTGTCACATACAGGTCAATTGTACAATAATCAGTGGTTCTTCTCTGAACCTTTATATTTAAAAGCACTAACAATGCCAAGAATGTGGCTTTTCCGTCTTTCGAATGAGACGTTAAACCAAGGCCCCGACTCTCTGTGGTTGTTAAAAATCCCAGGATGTCCTTCGAAAAGAGTAGGGGTTTAACCCCGGCATCCTGGCCAAATCTGCCCACTGGCCTCTGTCCATCATGGCCTTCTAACTATCCCCATATTCCAATTGGCTTCATCACTTTCTCCTCTCCACCAATCAGCTGGTGTGTGGTGTGTGGTCTGGCGCAAAAATGGCTGCCGCCGCATCATCCTGGTGGATGCTGCACACTGGTGGTGGATGAGGAGATTCCCCCCATTGTGTAAAGCGCTTTGAGTGCCCAGAAAAGCGCTATATAAATGTAAGGAATTATTATTATTATTATTATTATTATTATTAATTCTCATGTGTAACTTTAATCTGATGCAGCGTAACTTGATTTGGATGATAGGGTCTGCAAATGTATGATTAAATCTCAGCAACACTAAAATAACTTGGGTACAAAGCACGGTTTCAATTCCCCGTCTGAACTGATTTCCTCATGAACAAAAAAAGATACTGACTCTATTTGCAGAAAGGTGCATATGTGTATTTTGGCACTAATGATTTTCCCCATGGTGTATTTAAAATGCCTCCCTTTTAAAATGCTCTTGTAGGTTGACACCGTGGGAAATGTCACAGCCGGGTGACATTTGACAAATGAAGCTCAGCCTATGCCGAGGAATCTATTAAAGCTGTGCGTTTGAGAGACCTGCGCTGCTTTCAATTGGCATTGTGTGAACCCGACAGTATCCGTGTCAAAACCCGGTGCAACAGAAACACACGGGTGTCAAACCCCATCTGTTTCTCCAGCTGCGGCGCGGAGAGGCGTGTCTCGGCAGTCCTCCCCCTGCAGCACCCCAAATCCACCCCAAAAGCAGCACGCTTCACTTCATGCCCCAATGTGAGCATTAAATATTGAGGGGAGCTACATCAGGCTTGAGTGATCATTTTGGGTGGATTAAACTTTGGTTTTGTTTCATTTTAACCCTCTACAACAAAAATAGTACACATTAACTATTTAGCAACCAATTTTTAAGATATAGTTCGTAATTTTACAATGAAATATTCTAAAATCATGTCAGTTTTTTCACAGATATTCAGATTGTTTCTTATATTGTTATTGATTCATACATGCATCAATTGTTTTAATTAATTGCATATTAGTAAGAAGTTACTCCAAATGAAAGTCATTAATGTGTTAAATGTGAAGGTGCACAAGAGATAAATATTTTATTTAACATAAAATGTACTACATGCATACTTTTAGGCTACAATAGCAATTAGGGCTGCACAATATCAGCATCGATAACGCAATGTGCGCATCCGCAATAGTCACTTCGCAAAGATATGCAATGTCAAGTCTGAATTATAGTTAACCAGGAGCCACAGAATCATATTTAATCAGGAGCCACAGAATCATATTTAATCAGGAGCCACAGAATCATATTTAATTGCTGTATTTTTAAGGAATTTATATCATTAATCCAAAAAACATTTCTTTCTTAGAATTTTTGTCTTGTTCCTAGCCCAAATATCTACATTTCAAAGCAAAAATAGGATTATTTTAAGTACCCCACTGGCAGATCTCTTTAAAACAAGCAAAAACTCTTAATTTCTACTGATTTCTTCTGATGGTGAAAACTTAACATTATTTTTTTACTTGTTCTAAGAATTTATTTGATATTTGGACTAGAAATAAGACAAAATATAAGAAAATCTTTTTTTTTTGCATCGTGATTATTTAATTTCTGTACTCGAATACTGTTACTGTTATCTTCTGAAACTGTATTCATTCATTGATTCATTTATTCATTCATTCATTCTCTTTTCAGCTTAGTCCCTTTATTAATCAAGGGTTGCAACAGCGGAATGCACCGTCAATTTATCCAGCATATGCTGGAATGCCCTTCCAGCTGTAACCCATCACTGGGAAACAACCATGCACATTGCACACTCATACACTACGGACAATTTAGCTTACCCAATTTACCTGTACTGCATGTCTTTGGACTTGGGGAAACCAGAGCACCCGGAGGAAACCCATGCAAAAACGGGGAGAACATGCAAACCTGCAGACATGCTGAGGCTCGAACCAGCGACCTTCTTGCTGTGAGGCAACAGCACTACCTGCTGGGCCACCTCATCTCCCAGTCTTGAACTTTATTTAAGTGGCAAACTTTATAATTTCTTGTGCCTAAATGGCTTAAATTCTCTTAAAATCTTACAGTCACAGGCCTTAAAAAAACACATGTGAATGAAAGTCTTTCATGTTATTAAATTAGAGTTACTCCTTGCAACGACTCCACAAATCACATTTTACAGTGATTACAGCAGATTTGCACATTGCAATATTAATGCTGAAATGCTATATTGTGCAGCCCTAAGTCCAAAAACATGTGGTATAGGTGAATTGGGTGAGCTAAAATTGTCCGTAGTGTATGAGCGTGAATGAGTGTGTATGGATGTTTCCCAGTGATGGGTTGCCGCTGGAAGGGCATCCGCTGTGTAAATCACAGATTAATAAAGGGACTAGGCCGAAATTAAAATAAATGAATGAATATCTTGTCTGTTGACTGCTAAAATGGCAATAAAATTCACTTTGTTATTTTTGTTTAAGTCGACAGAGATAAAAGACTTCCATGATGCAAATTCACAACTGTAAATGAACAGAAAACACCATGTGAACCACAAAACACTGTTAATTAATGAATATTATTACAGGGTTTATACTTTATATAGTATTCATAAACACTTTTATTAGCGACACTAGTGGACGTTTAGTGAACTGCAGTCAGCAACTTTGGCAGATGCTTGCACATGTTACAAGAGACTAAACATGATTTTTTGCCTCTCTTTCCTGATATGTAACTTCCATGATGCAATTCACAACTGTAAATGAACAGAAAACACCATGTGAACCACAAAATACTGTTAATTAATGAATATTTTTACAGGGTTTATACTTTATATAGTATTCATAAACACTTTTATTAGCGACACTAGTGGACGTTTAGTGAACTGCAGTCAGCAAATTTGGCAAATGCTTGCACGTTACAAGAGACTAAACATGATTTTTTGCCTCTCTTTCCTGATATGTATCTTAAATTTCACTTAGTTCAATTTCACTATATGAAAGTGCATGTGACAAATAAAGGCCTGATTTGATTGAATGCCCTGATATACCGATAAAAATATCCATATGCTGTCCACGAGCTGATAACGACATTTAAATGAATGTGTAAACATGTGCTGCGAATAAGCACACAAGAAAAACGACAACAGTGACAAAGCAGATTATCATAGTGATATGATTGTATGATGTTTGTACAAGCTCGGCAGTTCTCCGGGATAATGTCAACAGATGAGGTGATTAAAATGACAACTGTCTATGATGGTTTAATGATCATAGCTATGCAAGTCTTCAGTTGGAATTAACGTCCTTCTCATTTCACAACATACCAATGTTTAAGAACAGTGTATCAGCATAAAATTGCATGTTTCATACGTGTTTTTTGTAAGCATCCGTCACATAAATATTTACACCCAGGCTTACATAGACAACCTAGAAAATTAGGGATTAAATTAAAGGTTTAAATGTTTATACATTGAGAACACGGCGGCTCAGTGGTTAGCACTTTCGCCTCACAGCAAGAAGGCCTCTGGTTTGAGTCCTGGCTGAGCCAATTGGCATTTCTGTGTGGAGTTTGAATGTTCTCCCCGTGTTGGCATGGGTTTCCTTCGGGTGCTCTGGTTTCCTCCACAGTTCAAAGACATGCGCTATAGGTGAATTGGATTAACTAAATTGGCCGTAGTGTATGTGTAAGTGTGTATGGCTGTTTCCCAGTACTGGGTTGCAGCTAGATGAGCATCCGCTGCGTAAAACATATGCTGGATGATGCCCTGAGAAATAAGAGACTAAACCGAAGAAAAATGAATGAATAATTCCTAACTGACCTATTCTAAGTCTAATGCAACCTAAAATGACTCTCTCTCTCTCTCTCTCTCTCTCTCTCTCTCCTGCTCTCATGTGTAAGCTAACTCTGTGTCAGCAAATCAGACTGACTGACAGGCACCGAGTGTTTCAGATTGATTAAATTAATTGGTTAAATATCCCTCATTATCATTGTCGTTTCATTGACATCTGCCAGATAATCAGGACATTGTATATGCATGATCCCTCATTTAAAAAAAGATCAAGAGGTTATTCAAAAAGGAAAACAAAGTCTTTATGTAGAAATAAGAAACAAAAAGTATAAATATAAGAAAAGCTTTTTTTTTTTTTGCATCGTGATTATTTAATTTCTGTACCCGAATACTGTTACTGTTATCTTCTGAAACTGTGTTCATTCATTCATTCATTTATTCATTCTAATTTGGGCTTAGTCCCTTTATTAATCAAGGGTTGCAACAGCGGAATGGACCGCCAACTTATCCAGCATATGCTGGAATGCCTTTCCAGCTGTAACCCATCACTGGGAAACAACCATGCACATTGCACACTGATACACTACGGACAATTTAGCAAACCCAATTTCTTTACCAACATAATAAAAAAGCTGAAAAAAATTCATCTTAATAATTCTATATTTGTTAAATAATATGCAAAACAATACAAAAGAGGCATAAATATGAAAAGGAAAGGTGAAAAGGTGTTTTCCTGTATAAGTAATAAACTGTAGTTCCACCCATGGAGAAGCCAAATATATGAATGAACCGCAAATTTATCCAGTATGCCCTTCCAGCTGCAGCCCATCACTGGAAAACACCCTTACACACTTAATCACACACATACACTACAGCGAATTTAGCTTACATAATTCACCTATACCACGTTTGTTTAGACTTGTGGGGGAAACCGGAGCACCCGGAGGAAACCCACGCCAACACGGGGAGAACATGCAAGCTCCATACAGAAACGCCAACTGACTCAGCCGAGGCTCGATTAACATTACAAATTTTCAGTTTTTATATGATGCCAGTAAAGACCAAATACATTGATTACCTTTACACACACACACACACACACACACACATATATAAATATACAGTTAAAGTCAGAATTATTAGCCCGCTGTTTATTTTTTCCCCAATTTCTGTTTAACGGTAGGAAAAAATTTTCAACACATTTCTTCACACAATAGTTTTAATAATTCATCTCTAATAACTAATTTACTTTGTCTTTGCCATGATGACAGTAAATATTATTTGACTAGGTATTTTTCAAGACACTTCTACAGCTTAAAGCAACATTTTAAGGCTTAACTAGTTTAATTAGGTTAACTAGGCAGGTTAGGGTAATTAGGCAAGTTATTGTATAATGATGGTTTGTTCTGTAGACTATCGGAAAAAAATATAGCTTAAAGGAGCTAATAATATTGACCCTAAAATAGTGATTAAAAATTAAAAACTGCTTTTATTCTAGCCATAATAAAACAAATAAGACTTTCTCCAGAAGAAAAAATATTATCAGACATACTGTAAAAATTTTCTTGCTCTGTTAAACATAATTTGGGAAATATTGAAAAAAAGTACAAAAGTTTCAAAGAGGGGGCTAATAATTCTATTCTTAGCCATATATATATATATATATGGCTTCTTAGGTGTGGGTGGTACTACATGTTATTACTTTTATACAGGAAAACACCTTTTCACCTTTCCTTTCATATTTTATGCCTCTTTTGTATTATTTTGTATATTAATTTACAGATATATTATTATTATTATTATTATTATTATTATTATTAACATTTTTTCTGTTTTTATATGACGCTGGTAAAGACCAAATACATTGTTTACCTTTTTCTATATTTATATATGGCTTCTCCCTTGGTGTGGGTGGTACTACAGGTTTTTACTTGTACAGGAAAACACCTTTTCACCTTTCCTTTTCATATTTTATGCCTCTTTTCTATTATTTTGTATTTTATTTTACAATGATATTATTATTAATAACATATTTTCAGCTTTTATATGATGTTGGTAAAAGCAGACAAAACCTTGTGTTTTCATATTTTATGCCTTTTTTCCATTATTTTTGCATATTACTTTACAGATATTATTATTATTATTATTATTACATGTTCTGTTTTTATAAGATGCTAGTAAAGACCAAAGACAATGTTTACCTTTTTCTATATTTATATGGCTTCTCCTTTGGGTGGTACTACAGGTTTTTACTTGTACAGGAAAGCACCTTTTCACCTTTCCTTTTCATAGCACAGCTTTTATATGATGCTGGTAAAAGCAGACAAAACCTTTCCTATTCATATTTTATGCATTTTGTGCACTATTGTTGTATATTACTTTACAGATATTACTATTATTATTAATATTAACATTACATTTTTTCATGTGATTTCATGTAGTTTTATATGATGCTGGTAAAGACCAAAGACAATGTCTACCTTTTCCTTTACATATATACTATTTTATTTATATGAAACAGTACAAAAGAAAGGCATAAAATATGACAAGGAAAGGTTTTGTCTGCTTTCACCTGTAATACCGCCCCTACCTAAAGAGAAGTCACGCCCATTCCAGAAGCGCTTCAATGAAACTGTTTCATGACGTGTTTGCCCCGCCCTCTCTCCCCCAGAGCGGCTTTGCGCTGCTCGCTGGAGTCGCAGGCGCTTCACAACAATGTAGCACACGCATAATGGGATTTACCGGCTTCACTTTCAAACGCTTTTGTTGTTGTTTTAAAAATTAATAAGACTTTCGCTCGACTTCAAAGGGAATGAAACGCAGTGCCTCTGAATGAAGTGAGTAAAACTGAGTCCGCTGAGAAACTTTTCCTGCATTTATGCCTGATTTAGATTGTTAGCGCTGAATGTTAATCTGTAGACGCTTTCAGAAAGACACTTGCTGTTTGAAGAATAATACAAGTGCATTTCTGTATTTAAAATAATGACATTTGTGATGGATATGTTTATAGTTGTGTTATATTAAGTTGTCAAAGGAGTTATCTTGGGTTTACGAGATTATTAAGCAGCGCAATTAGAAATAATGTATTATATTAGTCATTTACCTGACAGGGATTTTTATTACTGAGGTAAATTTGGTTTTAGACTTTCAAACTTTTTAATTAGTAATATAAATTCAGAAAAGTATTCTTTGCAAATTCTAAATAGTGAAATTATTTTAGCAGCCATGCAGTGAATATTAAAGTACAACGCTGTGCACAGTCAAATACATAGTGCTAATGTTGCTTTGAAGCCATACTTGCATGTGATTTCAGACCGAATATTCAATGTACCATGGTAGACAATATAGGAAGCATGTCACAGTTGTCACTGAGTGAATGTGCGAATATAAAACCAACTTTACCTCAATATTTGTATTTAGTGTTTCATAATTTACCAGCAGAGCACTGAACATAATGTATCTTTGTGTCCAGCGTGTTTATATTTTATAACCTCTCACTGCAGATCTCAGAGAGTATCCATTGATTTTTTTTTTCTCTTGCAATCTATTTCAAGCTCTAACAAGCTTCACTTTGATAGTAAAGAAAAAAAGAAACATGAAAAGCCTCTTTCTGTAAGAGTCTGGCTTTGAAATGTAGTTTGGAAACATTTTTAATAAACTAACCGAGCATTATTCAGTTCTGTCTATAAAACTTTCTGATTAAGATTGTTAATAATCGTACATAAATAGCATCACACAAATGTTCCTGCATTTGAAACAATCATCAGACAGCTGCGTGGCTATTCTCAAGACTCCAATTAGACCAAGGTGTCTAGTCAGAGACCTCCAAATGGCATGATAACCTGTTGTGGAGTGTATGTAATGTATTCAAGCCTAATTGGAAGAGAACTAAATGTTTAATCACACATTTACTCAGTGGTTTTCCAGCTTCTGTATCAGCAGCTTGCGGTTATTGTACTATTCCTGGGGGAGGTGTGGTGCGCCACTCTAGGAGTCGTGTTTGGGATTGTGTCTTTTCAGCGAGCCGTACCAAGTTTCATGAAACCCGAACATCTCTTTTCACCCTCTGTTTCTTTTTTTTTTTCTTTACGCACTCCCCCTGTTGTTATGACTCCATTGTCTCCTTTCTAAATGCCTCCTCCCTTTTAGTCCCTGAGGAGCGGTGGGTTTTCACCTTGTGTTCAGCATATGGGGGGCGTAATTTGCTGCTCGTGTTGACATTCTTTTATTGTTTCGCACACACGGTGCCCACAAACAAGTTTTTCCTCCCTTCAGTCTCTAATTCGAAATTGCAATCCTGCATATTTGCATTTTCGTTCCCTCTTCAAAGGCGGCCCTTATCTTGTAAAATGTTTGGCTTGTAAACGCTTTAGGGAACCTTCATTCTTAGTCGTTATTACGCTCACTAAGCTGGGCAGACAACAAAAAAATACAGCTGTTTTTGTTCTTTTCATCCTATAAAACAGCTATTAAAAAAATGAAAATCCTGTCATTGTTTACACACTCTTTACCTTTATGAGTTTCTTTTTTCTGTTAAACACTAAAAGAATATATATTTTAAAGGAAGCTGGAAACCTGTAACCATTGACTTCCATTGTATTTGTTTTATTCTATAGTTTAAGACAAAATAATTTCATTTAAAGAGACGGTTCAACCTAAAAAGAAAATTCTGCCATCATTTATTCACCCTTTACTTGTTTCAAGCCTGTTGGAGTTTCTTTCTTCTGTTGAGCACAAAAGAAGATATTTTGAAAAATGTTGGAAACCTGTAACTATTGACATCTATAATATTTATTTTTTGTGTGCCATAGAAGTGAAAGCCACTGCTTATGAGTTGAGTTCAAAGTATTTGAAAACAACATGAAGATTTTTAATGCAAGCTAAAATTATTTATAATTTTTGCTTCTAAGTTGTCAAAACATCGGTTTAACCTTGACTTTCAAGTTTAAAACTCTTAGGTTTAAGACAATACAATTTCATTTAAAGTGACAGTCCACCCCAAAAAAGAAACGTCTGTCATAATTTATTAACCCGTGTTTCAAACCTGTTTGAGGGTCACAAAAGAAGATATTTTGAAAAATGTTGGAAACCTGTAACCATTGACTTCCTTAATAGTAGTTTGTCCTACTATGGAAGGGAAAGCCACTGCATAGGAGTTGAATTCAAAATGTTTGAAAATTACATTTAGTTACTAAACAACATTAAGAATTTCAATGCAAGTTGTCCAAAACTATGTCTATCTTATACTTTCATGCTTAAAACTCTAAGTTTAAGATGAAATCCTTTTATTTATTTTTATTTACCCGTTTTTTAAGTTCACACAAAAAACAGAATTCTGTCATCATTTATTCACCCTTTACTTGTGTCTAGCCCGTATGCGTGTCTTTCTTCGGTTTAACACAAATAAAGATATTTTGAAAAAATATGTTGGAAAGCTGCAACCACTGACTTGCATAGTATTTGCTTTTTCTAGTTTAAGACAAAATACTTTCATTTTTGTTCACTCAAAAAAGACAATTCACCCAAAAAAGAAAATTCTGCAATCATTTATTCACCACTTATTTCAAGCCTGTTTGCATGTCTTTCTTTGGTTGAACACAAAAGAAGATATTTAGAAAAATGTTGAAAACCTGTAACCATTGACTTCCTTAAAGGTGCAGTAGGTGATCTTTCACAATGCTAACAGCTTAGCATAAATCTCTGAATCACAGTCCCTCCCCTGCAGTCTAGAGCCACACCTCCTTAAATACGAGCACAGCAAAAGAACCCTCTCTCATGTGTCAAAAGCGAATAGTGCTTGTCTGGCGGCGAGCAAGCTAAACTGACATGCTATTTCACAGTGAATATTTAGAGTTGCATGGTAAACAATATAGGGAAACTAGGCGGAATAGCGCAATTTACTTGTGTAAAATCTACATTATAGATGCTGTAAAAGATCCCTTATGAAACTGAAAATAGTCTCATCAATCTTTTATCGGAAGATTTTAGTGGCTGAACGACACTTCTGTGAAGATATAACCCATTTGTAACAACATCTAACGTTACATCAGCTTTGCATGAAGCTAAAATAGTTTTAAAACAAAACATTACCTGTCTAAGAGAAATCCTTCAGCCATTGTGTCATCCTTTCTCCAGCGTGAAAAGGTGACTCCAATATTGATTCAGGTTTTAAAAAAAAGTTTTGATTAAGCAGGTTTTCACCAATCGCACCCGCACACCCTCTCTCGTGAACGCGCGGCACCAACAGTGGCGCAGTTGTTCAGATCTGCATTTGCTGACAGACAGATTCGCCTACTTATCGGAATTATGAGAGATGTCGGTCCTATTTAATTGGATGAACATTTTTTTAGTTTTATACCTTACACAAAATATAAAAATACATATAAATACATTTAGATTATTTACTTGAATCATTACTATTGAACTGTGAAGAGACTTTCAACCAGCACAACAAAAAAGGCCTCTGAAGACAATCACCTACTGCACCTTTAATATTTGTTTTTCCTATATGGAATTGAAAGCAACTGCACAGAAGTTAAAATTCAAAATGTTTGAAAATTACATTTAGTTACTAAACAACATTAAGAATTTCAATGCAAGTTAAGATTGTTTTTAATTTTTACTTATACGTTGTCAAAACATCTGTCTAACCTAGACTTTCAGGTTTAAAACTCTAAGTTTAAGACATAATAATTTAGTTTAAAGTGACAGTTCACCCAAAAAAGATACTTCTGTCATCATTTATTCACCCTTTACTTGTTGCGAGCCTGTTTCAGTGTCTTTCTTCGGTTTAACACAAAAGAAGATATTTTGAAAAATGTTGGAAATCTGTAACCATTGACTTCCATTGTATTTTCTTTTTCTACTACGGAAATTAAAGTCACTGCATAGGAGATGAAATTAAAATGTTAGAAAACAACATGAAGAATTTCAATCCAAGTTAAAATCATTTATCATTTTTACTTATAAGTTGTCAAAACATCCGTCTAACCTTGACTTTCAGGTTTAAAACTCTAAGTTTAAGAAAAAATAATTTAATTTAAAGTCGCAGTTCACCCAAAAAAGAAACGTCAGTCATTTTCAAACCTGCTTGAGTCTCATAAAAGAAGATGTAGAAAAATGTTGACTTTCTTAATGTTTGTTTTTCCTACTATGTAAGTCAATGGTTACAGGTTTTCAGCTTTCTTCAGAATATTAGATTTTGTGTTTAACAGACACTCATAAACGCATGAACCCTCTTGAGTAAACAGTGAGTCAATTTAAATTTTAGGGCGGAGCTATAAATTCAAATAGGGTGCGTATTGTACAAAGTAGCCTGTGAATTAGCGCCAGCTCCCTTCCTGTCAGTTTCAGCAGAGTGAGCGTGTTTATCTGCCCCCATCAAATAATTAATGTTGCATTTTTATGCACGCAGATGCTTGTCAAGGTGCTGATGAAAGCAGTGTGGGCCGCTAGCTAGCGAGCGAGAGAGAGAGAGAGAGCCTGGCGGTGTGAAAACGAGAGTCGAGGGTGAAACCTAATAATCATCATCATACGGTTGATGGTTCCAGAACTGTTTTTAAAATTCACAGAGAGTAGACGCACTTCTCACACTCATCCAGCTTATGAATATAGATGCGCACCTTTCTAACCTGGCAGAACTGTTGAATTCAATCAGCGTAAAATTGAAACGGCACTTTTTCAAAAAAGGTGTCCCGTGATTACCTGTAGGTTGCTTTTAGAAGAGCTCTTTTCCTGTAGATTCGCAGACTTTGCTTGTGATAAAAGCTTTGCTCGAGCGTCATTATATCACCCATTGTGGCCATTACGGCTCATTAGCATCAAAATAAGATGTCATCATATTTGTTTGTTCGGAGAAGGTGATAATTACAGCGAGCCGGAGATGATTGGATGCCTGACTCACTCAGTTTGACCGCAACCGTGTTTTTCTCCACTAGAAATTCCTACAGGACCCCAAACATGCTGCTAACCTCCTGCTCCGCTAGCCCAAACGCCCTGATGATATCAGATATCTGTGTGAAATATGCGCGAAATATTCATGAGCTCGGTTGGAGAGTATAAAGAAGCAATGAGGAGTGGAGGCTTTGGTGGAAACAGAGGACTGATTGCAACAGAGATATGAAGATAGTTGAGTTTTCCGCAGCGAGAGGGAGAAAGGATTGAGTAAATGTGAGAAACGATAAATTATTACGAGTCTAAGTAGTGTACAACTGTCAGTGATGAAATATGCACGAGGTTACATTACCAATCCACATATTTTATCACTGTTGTTTTTTGCCTTTTATCTCTCACTCTCTCTCAGTCTCTCTTTTCAATTTTCCCTTTAGGGCTGGGTGATATGAAAAAAAAATCTCATATTATGATATAAGCCATCTCATTTTACTGATAATGATATACACTCACTGACCACTTTATTAGGTACACCTTACTAGTACCAAATCGGACCCCCTTTTGTCTTCAGAACTGCCTTAATCCTTCGTGGCGTGGATTCAGTAAGGTACTGGATATAATCCTCAGAGTATTTGTTCCATATTGACATGATAGTATGACGCAGTTGCATATCAGATTTTTCAGCTGCACATCCATGATGCGAATCTCCCATTCCACCACATCCCAAAGGTGCTCTATTGGATTGAGATATGGTGACTGTGGAGGCCATTTGAGGACAGTGAACTCATTGTCATGTTTACAATGATCAGTTGGTAGTACTAATGGGCCCAACGTGGGAATAAGAAAGTATTCCCCACACCATTACATCACCACCAGCCTGAACCGTTGATACAAGGCAGGATGGATCCATGCTTTCATGGTGTTGAAGCCAAATTCTGACCCTACCATCCAAATGTCACAGCAGAAATCGAGACTCATCAGACCAGACAACGTTTTTCCAATCTTCTATTGTCCAATTTTAGTGAGCCTATGCCAATTGTAGCCTCAGTTCTTAGCTGACAGGAGTGGCACCCGGTATGGTCTTCTGCTGCTGTAGCCCATCCGCCTCAAGGTTGGAAGTGTTGTGCATTCAGAGATGCTCTTCTGCATACCTTGGTTATAACAAGTGGTTATTTGAGTTTCTGTTGCTTTTTTTCAGCTCAAACCAGTCTGTCCATTCTCCTCTGACCTCTGGCATCAACAAGGCATTTGCACCCACATAACTGCCGCTCACTGGATATTTAATCTTTTTCAGAACATTCTCTTTAAACTGTAGAGATGGTTGTGTGTGAAATCCCAGTAGATCAGCAGTTTCTGAAATACTCAGCCATGTCTGACACCAACAACCATGCCACGTTCAAAGTCTCTTAAATCACCTTTCTTCTCCATTCTGATGCTCGGTTTGAACTGCAGCAGATCATCTTGACCATGTCTACATGCCTAAATGCAGTGAGCTGCTGCCATGTGATTGGCTGATTCAAAATATTTGCTTTAACGAACAGTTAGACAGGTGTAGCAAAAAAAATTTGGTTGGCGAGTGTATATCACATTTAGTAACATTTCTTTAAATTTAACCAATTCAATTACTTGTATACATTGACATACATATTGGCACATGTAAAGGACTATTTCTTTTATATTTCACATTTTTATATGCTCAGAAATGTTATCGTATTGCTCACTTTATTTAGAAAATGTTTGATTAAAAATGTAAAAATATTAAATAACTAATAATAAAATGGGTGGCGGTGTGGGTAGCGCTGTCACCTCACAGCAAGAAGGTCACTGGTTCAAGCCTCGACTGGTGTCCTCGGGGTCCTCCGGTTTCCCCCACAGTCCAATGACATGTGGTATAGGTGAATTGCAAGCTAAATTGTCTGTACACTCTCAGAAATAAAGGTACAGGAGCTGTCACTTGGGCAGTACCCTTTCAAAAGATACATATTTGTAACCAAGTAGTCCACAGTGGTACCTCAAAAGTGCACATTAGTACCCAAATGTACCTAAAAAGTACCTTTGAGGTACCATTATGGACCCTTCAGGTACAAATGTGTACCTTTTAAAAATGTAATACCACAAAGACAGCTCTTGTACCTTTATTTCTGAGAGTGTAGTGTATGTGTGTGAATAAGAATGTATGGGTGTTTCCCAGTAATAGGTTGCAGCCGGAAGAGCATCCACTTCATTAAACATTTGCTAGATAAGTTGGTGGTTCATTCTGCTGTGGTGACCCATGATTAATAAAGGGAAGAAAATGAAAATGAATGATGGATTACCGTAAACAGTGTATTTGGATAAATAATAGATGATTATATGTAAACGATAGACTTTTACTTTTGTCCATACGATATTTATACCGACATATTACACCATCTCCAACAGTCATGAAATATGCACGAGGTAACTTTACTAATAGCCATATTTTATCACTGTTATTTTTGCCTTTATCTCTCTCTCTCTCTCTCTTTCTCTCTCTCTCTTTCTCTCTCTTTTCAATTTTCCCTACCTTCTCTTTCTCTGTTTCCATATTTCCCAAAGTATCACCCCCTCCTGCTTGGGCGTAGAGTATGGAAATGAGAAGTTGCCCACCCTCCCTCTGCACAGAGGTGGTGATTAACCACTGCACACCCCAGGCACACACACTCTCTCTTTTGCACACACACTCACTTGGTGTGCTGACACTTTCATGCCTGGCATCAAAGAGACTTGTAAATCCCAGTCACTCTCACTCTCAGTATGCATTCAAAGAGCCAGCTCTGTAATAATCAGTAGCGTCTCCGCGATCTGCCCATCTCCACCAGACATGAT
Source organism: Danio rerio (assembly GCF_052040795.2). Taxonomy (NCBI): domain Eukaryota; kingdom Metazoa; phylum Chordata; class Actinopteri; order Cypriniformes; family Danionidae; genus Danio; species Danio rerio. Next base: position 9,996,840 of record NC_141028.1, read on the forward strand.
GCGTGTTGTGAGATGCGTTGTCTTTGTCTCGCGCCGAATTTCCAGGTTTATTTCCACCCTGACACCTGCATTAGCATGGCGGCGTCTCACCTGCTGCGACGACCCTTCTAGTCTGCTTTGTGTGACGTGACGCAAACGCGACCTTGCCTCATGACAACTTAGGAGAGAGTGACTGTAATTAAGCAAATATGTTAATCAAGCTTTTGCAAGGACGCAGTCATTAGCATTCGTTAAAGGGATAGATGACAGTTCTGTCAACATTTAGTCACTCTCAGACTGCCTTTTATATAAGTAGAAGAAAAAAACTACTTTAAAAAGCGTCTATATGCATCAGTATGCCTCTAATGTTGTTGTTTTTAAGTACTGTATGTTATATATACATATATATATATATGTGTGTGTGTGTGTGTGTGTGTGTGTGTGTGTGTGTGTGTGTGTGTGTGTGTGTGTGTGTGTATATATATATATATATATATATATATATATACACACACACATATCTATATACAGACTATGTAAATAACTATATAACATAACTATATGACACTTGCGGGTGGCATGGTGGCTCAGTGGTTACCAAAGTTGCCTCACAGCAAGACAGTTGCGGGTTCAAGTCCCACCTGGACCATTTGGCATTTCTGTGTGGAGTTTGCATGTTCTCCCCGTGTTGGTGTGGGTTTTCTACGGGTTCTCCGGTTTCCCTCACAGCCCAAAGACTATAGGTGCCATGGGTGAATTGGATGAACTAAATTAGCTATAGTGTGTGAATGTGAGTGGGTATGGGTGTTTCCCAGTACTGGAAAGTGGTTTCAAACCAGTATTTTTTTTTTCTGTAGAGCATAAAAGAAGATATTGTGAAGAAATCTGAAAACCATTGACTTCCATATTAGAAAAAATAAATCAATGAGTAACATTTTTTAAAAATATCTTGTTTTGTGTTAAACAGAAGAAAGAATCCAGTAAGTATTTTACGCTTTTTCAGTTTAGTGGCTAATTCGTACAAATTCAGTCTTATAAAAATGCATGATTTTAAAAAGAAGGCGTGGCACCCGTACCCGCCCCTAAAAACAACTGTGCTTGGGTGATGAGCAAGTCGTACTAAACTGTATGAAGGATATTGTTCGAATTCATAGCGTGGAATTTAATATGTTGACTGATTTGTTGTGTTGTATGACGCTCGCATTTGAAATGACAAAAGTTAAGTAAACGTAGGTTAAGTACTTTTTTAGGCATAGTTCACCCAAAACTGAAAAATGCTCTTTATTTACTTGCTTTTAAGTGGTTTCAAACTTTTCTGAGTTTCTTTTTTTCTGTTGAACATAAAGAAATTCTGTAGAAAGCTGAAAGCCATTGACTTCCATAATAGGAAAAACAAACACTGTGGAAATCAATGGTTGCAGGTTAACGTTTAACTATTTTTAAAACATCTCAACAAAAGAAATATACCTGTAAAGGTTTGAAGGGTGATGACAGATTTTAAAATTTTGGCTGAACTATCCCTTTAAATAATTACCTGGTCCATGCATAGTCTTAAAAACTGCTTTTAAATGACGTGAGATGTTTTAACAAGACGCTGTGATGCATAGTGCAAGATGTTTTGTGTCATGTCAGATGTCCAGGTTTCCACTACTTAAAATCAAAAGCAGGTTTTTGCAGTTAGTGGTTATATATTTGCTAAAGTAACAAAGATTATTTACTAAATAAACATTGAAAATGGGATTTAATCAGCCTTATCTAAAGAGAAAACGAAAGTGTTCAGTAGAGTTTAGTCGTATGAAATTGTATGATTTTAAAAAGAAGGCGTGGCACTCAACCTCGCCCATAAAAACTAACCACCATTGTGTCATTGTGGCAAATCGTACTAAATTGTATGAATGAGATCGTATAAGTACATACGAATTAGCCACTAAGACAAAGTTACAAATTGCCGTGAGATTGGATTGGATTTAATATGTTGATTTATTTGTTATCCTGTATGACGCTCACGCTTGAAATGACAAAAAGTAAAGTAAATGATAATATTTTTTTATTAAAGGGATGGTTCACCCAAAAATTAAAAATGCTCATTTTTTATTTACCTTTAAGTGGTTTCAAACCATTTTTTTTCTTCTGTTGAACTTAAAAAAATATATTATAAAGAAAGCTAAAAGCCGTTGACTTCCATAGTAGGAAAAAACGAACACTGGAAGTCAATGGTTAACATTTAACATTGTTCAAAACATCTTCTTTTGTGTTAAACAAAGGGATGATACTCGTAAAGGTTTGAAGGGTAAATAAGTAAATGATGAAATTTATGAGTGAACAACCCCTTTAAATGGTTATTTGGTTCATGCATTGGCTAATAAATCCAGAAACTGTGCTTTTAAATGACGTGAGATGTTTTAACAAGACACCAGGATGCATAATGCAACATGCTTTGTTTCACGTCAGATTCCCAGGTTATTTTTTTCCTGCCAAAATCACGCTGCCCCCACCTGCTGTGACCGTTCACCCGACCTACGCCCTCCTTTTCCTCCATATAAGTAGAAGACAAAAAAATCTTCTTTGAAAGGTGTCCATATGCATCATTGTAATGTTATTTTTCAAAGTATGTTCAAGATTTGTTAGCAACATGCACAGCATTTATTAATCTTGATCTTAATTCAACATTCACTAATTCATGATTTAAGTCAAAAGCAGGTTTTTGAAGTTAGCAGTTATATATTAATCAAATTATCAAAGACTATTTACTAATCAAACATTGAAAAGGAGATTTTATATGTTGATTTTATTTGTTGTGTTGTAAGACACGTTTGAAATGACAAAAGGTTAAGTAAATAACAATACTTTTCATTTAAAGGGATAGTTCACCCAAAAATGAAAAATGCTCATTATTTATTTACCTTAAGTGATTTTAAACCAGTATTTTTCATCTGTTGAGCAAAAAAGAAGATATTTTGAAGAAAGCTGAAAGCCATTGACTTCAATAGTATTCGTTTTTCCTACTATGGAAGTCAATGGTTGCAGGTTAACATTTTTCAAAACATCTTCTTTTATTTTTAACTGGAGTAAAATACTCAAAGGTTTAAAGGGTGAGCAGATGATGACATTATTGGGTGAACTATCTCTTTAAATGATTATTTGGTCTGTTATATTGCCTTTTTAAATCCAAAAATTGTGCTTTTAAATGACGTGAGATGTTTTAACAAGACGGCGTAATGCATAATGCAAGATGCTTTGTGTCACGTCAGATTTCCAGGTTATATTTTCTGCTGAAATCTCTCTGCCCCCACCTGCTGTGACCGCCCACCCGACCTACGCCCTCTTTGTGTAGTGAAACAGACGCGCGTGTGATGCAGGCATCTTATCTTAGACTCTCACACCTTGAGAAAGTGATCCAATTAGGCAAAAATGTCATGACTTGCTTATTTTTATCAAGCTTTTTTGCTAGAGGGGTGTAATTAGCACGTAGGAATTGACATGCATCTTGCTCGTACATGCAGAATTTCACATTAAAGCTCTGTTGGTTTAAAGCATCTAACCAAAGTAGGGTTTAGGACAAAGATTCTTTATTAAAATAAACATTGAGAATGTGATTTAATATGTTGATTTATTTGTTGTGGTGTATGGCACTGCCATTTAATATGATAAAAGGTTAAGTAAATGTCTATAGCTTTTATTTAAAGGGATAGTTCACCCAAAAATGAAATATGCTCATTATTTACTTACCTTTATGCATCGATATTGCAATTTGATCATTCACAATAGTCACATCGCAGGATATGCAATGTTGAGCTTGTTTTATATTTCATCATTTGCATGTGTTTTTAATGGCTGTGATTTTATAATGATTTAAAAGAGTTCAGGTATAATAAATTGTACCGTTTGTGACCTTAACTATGATTAATTATTTGAATTATTTTTATGTTTAAATTGTTTATTGTGAAAAAACAAACATTACCTCAGTGCAGATAGTTACATATAACTCTTTTTCTTTTTTTTACAAAAGAGACAAAAAAAATAATAACAAAAATATATATATAATAAAAAAAGAGAAATATTAATAATAATAATGATAATAATAAAAGAGGAAAAGAAAAAAAGAAACATGAGTATTAAGTGTACTGAAAATTAAAACCAAATATCACAATCAAATGTTCAGATACATTGTCAATGTTGAAAGTAAATATTTACAATTAAACGGTATAAAATGGTATTAGATAAAACAAAAAAGTTTAATTAATACGAAATAAATTAAAAAGGGATTGAACTCAGGAGAGTGCATCTATTAAATGGAAGGCAATAACTTAAGAGAGTTAAAGTAAGTTATAAAACATTGCCACTTTTTAAAGAAATTAGTTTTCCCAGAGCATCTAACCTTTTCCAACTTAAGAAAATGCATTGTATCTACAAGCCATTGGGATGTAGTTGGAGGCTTATTTGATTTCCAGTGAAGTAGTATACGACGCCTGGCTATTAGTGAGGTAAAGGCCAAAACATCAAGTTGTTTATAATTGAATTTGGACCAAATCTTTGGAACCCCAAAAATGGCAACATCAGGGGATGGGTTTATATTTACCTGCAACACCTTGGACATAATTGTAAAATTTTTTGAATTATTTTTATCATTCAGTTACTGTACTTGGATACTGTTAGCCTCGGGAAACGATAAAGTACTTTATTTCAATTGAACCTTTTTCTTGATTGTATTTATAGATTGTTATGCATGAAAACACTCACAACAGATGCAAATACAGGAATGCACTGCAAATAGCACAAGCAACAATGAAAATGTGTCCGGGGACCCCAAAAAGTTTATAGATTGTTTATTAGATTTGATGGAGATGCAAATAGTAAACATTAATTCATCAATCTCTGACAAAACACGCGCATGAAAATGCTCACAACACATGCAAATACAGAAACGCATTGCAAGTAGCACAAACAACAACGAAATCATGTCTGGGGACCCCAAAAAAATGTTACAGATTGTTTATTAGATTTTATGGAGATGCACTCCCACTGCAGAGTCAGCGCAGTTACTATTATCTAACATTATAAATTCTTTCCAAATAGAGATATTAATTCATATGGTAAAATTGTATTGATATCGCAATATTTACACTCACTGGCCACTTTATTAGGTAAACCTGTCCAACTGCTCGTTAACGCACATTTATAATCAGCCAATCACATGGCAGCAACTCAGTGCATTTAGGCATGTAGGCATGGTCAAGACAATCTGCGGCGGTTCAAAACAAGCATGAATGGGGCAGAATGGGGCAGAATGGTGATTTGAGTGACTTTAAATGTGGCATGGTTGTTGATGCTAGACGGATTGGTCTGAGTATTTCAGAACCTGCTGATCTACTGGGATTTTTTACACACAGCCATCTCAAGGGTTTACAGAGAAAGGTCTGAAAAAGAGAAAATATCCAGTGAGCGGCAGTTCTAAATGCCTTGTTGATGTCAGAGGAGAATGGCCAGACTGGGTCCAGCTGATAGAAAGGCAACAGTAACTCAAACCACTCGCTACAACCGAGGTATGCAGAAGAGCATCTCTGAATGTACAAAACGTCCAACCTTGAAGCAGATGAGCTACAGCAGCAGAAGATCACACCAGTTGCCACTCCTGTCAGCTGAGAACAGCAAACTGAGGCTTGAAACTGATTATTCCTTGTATTAGGGGTTCAGGCTGGTAGTGGTGGTGAAATTTTGTAGGGGATATTTTCTTGGCACACTTTAGGCCTATTAGCAACAATTGTGAATTGGGCGACGCCACAGCCTAGTATTGTTGCTGACCATGTCTATTCCTTATTCCCCACAGTGTACCCATCTTCTGATGGCTAATTCCAGCGTTTCATAACACACCATGTCATAAAGAGTGAATCATCTCAGACTGGTTTCTTGAACATGACAATGACTTCACTGTCCTCAAATGGCCTTCATTCGCATCATGGATGTGCAGCTGACAAATCTGCTGAAACTGTGTGATGCTATTATGTCAATATGAACCAAAATATCTGAGGAAAATTCCCAGTACCTTACTCAATGCCACAAAGGATTAAGTCAGTTCTGAAAAAAAAAAAAATTAGGCCCAACTAATTTAAAAAAAAACTGAAAATTAGGCCCAACCAGGTACTAAGTATTGCAATGTTTTTTTTTTTTTCAATATCATGCAGTCCTACTGAAAACCATTGACTTCCATAGTAGAAAAAACAAATACTATGGAAGTCAATTAGCATTTAGGAATTGACATGCATCTGCTGGTACATGCAAAATTCCACATTGAAGCTCCGTTGGTTTGACACATCAAACCAAAGTATTCAGTTTGGGGCGTTTTTTTTTTTTAATCAATATTGATCATTAATGGATTTCAGATTTTTTTTCAGTGATGCATCTCATCTTTGATGTCTGTGAAGTAGTTAGAGCTGCCGAAATCTTTTTTTTTTCTTTTTTTTTTAGCCATGGAGCCAGACTACATTGTGTCATTGGTTCAGACAGTGTGCTTTAAATTAGATGAGACGGTTTGTCAGATGTCAAGCCTGCCGAAGCGATTCCTTCCTCTGATAGCGCAAGCACACACAGCAATGGGTGGGGTCCGCACGTCTGTCTGTTGGCTCACCCCATGGAGGAGTCTCGGCCTCTGAAGCTTGTCTAATTTTTTTTTCCTCACTTTTTTTTTTTTGCCAGCTACATGCTTTTGTGTGATGTCCTTCACATTTTTAAAGGGAGGGGGGGGGGGGGTTGTACTATATGTGTGTAAAGTGTGTCTGTCTGGAAGCATTTTGTGTATCAGCTTTGTGTCTGATGTTGTGTTTTGCGTATCATGCAGTCGGCGAAGAAATTAGACACACATGCAGGCTATAATTACTAGTGTGTCTGTTTCTGGGGGTAATGAGTGTTGAGTGAGCGTAGCAACCTAGTAAGTATGCGCTTTGTTGTTAATATGCTACTGTGCAGCAGAGGAAGTTTACAGAGACTTACACACACACACATAAGCGCTTCCAGCTAGGGTCAGAGGTCAGCCAGCAATCGAAATGCCTCAGCTTGAATTGGTTGCACCTTTCGGGAGCGATAAACTCCGCTACCCCCTATTTAAAACATGTTTACGTGTTGCAAAAGCTGTTATTAGCGAAACGCATTAACTGTAATAGCTATTGGTCTGGTTTTACAATAATATGCTGCGAAATGAACCTCCATTTATTTCCTTCCTTTGTCAAATCGCTGTTCTTTTGTGTGTGTGCGTGTAAGGAAGAGCTCGTCTCCTATATACATCCCAAGCCCCTTTTCCATTCCTCATCACAAAGGCAGCAGCTATTCCACTTTCTTACTGAATAGCGAGTGTGTTCCCGCTCTCTCCCATGATGCCCCCAAACAGTTATTACCATTTAAGTCCACAAAAAAATGGAGATGAATGCTGATGCTGCAAAAGCCCGACCTAATTCAAGCTGTGAAATTGCCTGTTTTGACAGTGTAAGAGACCTCCTGCATGCTCCGTTTTACCAGACTTTTGTTCTGTGCCATTCTCACCCTGTCTGCCTCTGTTAGGTGGATCTGTGGAGGAATGGCGCACGCTGGGTGGGATTCAATCTCTGGCACTCTGTTTTGCATCTGTTTGCCACTCTCGGTTAAATTTTCGGTGAGAATACGGTGGCGGCGGCACACCCTCTTCACTTAGACGCTGTAGGGCTGTGAACGCCTCACTGGTTTATTCATTTTAGGACTGACACATGTAGCATTTACATATTGCCATTTCAATGCCTGGATGATATCCTACTTTTTTTGATTCTTTCATTTTAATCAAGGTGAATAGCTTTTTGTGATGTTTGTTCACGTTGTTGTTCCAGATGAAATATAACACGGAAAACGCAGTTTAAATGTGTTCCAGTTGGTTACATTTTTAATTAATAGTCATTCAAACAAACATCTTTACCGAAGCCTCTCTGCTAGACGGTTGGTTTTGCGCATCCGCCATGTTTGTAGTTTATTTACACTTTTTCACTCAAGTTTGTAGTTCTAATCAAATTTACGTACAACACAAAATGTATTGTGGTCAATATTAGCGGTTAAAGTATGGACGGTTCTACACTTCGAATTTTTACCAGAAATAGTAAACCATCAGGGTAGCTTTGGCATACTCTTTTCAACATACTATGGTTTGGGACATACTAATGTTATTTTCGGATACTATTTAGGTCATATAGTAAGCGAATTTGGATGCAGCACATGTCTCTGTTATGTGGATCTGTGGAGGAATGGCGCACGCTGGGTGGGATTCAATCTCTGGCTCTCTGTTTTGCATCTGTTTGCCACTCTCAGTAACATTTTCGGTGAGAATACGGTAGCAGTGGTGGCAGCACACCCTCTCTACTAGGGCCCATAAACAATATTATATCGAATCGCAATGAAAATGTGTGTCAATAACAGTAATAAGCCCTGGATTTCTTTTACTCTATATTGATATAAGAGCCAGTCGTGAGGCAGAAATGTGCAACAATGGGAATATAAAAGTGTGTTGATGTTAAAGATGTACCAATTTTTGGCTACCGAAAACTTATCAGACGAAAATTTGTTATGCCATTTAAGGGACCCTCTAATTTTTGTGGCTTTAGTCATTGTTAGGATACTCTTTTAAATCTGGAAGCATTAGCAAAATAACGTTATAGTTCAATATGGAAAACGTTTATTCTGATTGCATTTTTGCCATATCGCCCAGCCCTACTCTCTAGTTAGACGCTGTAGGGCTGTGAACGCCTCACTGATTTATTCATTTTAGGACTGACACTTGTAGCATTTACATATTGCCATTTCAATGCCTGGATGATATCCTACTTTTTCATTGTTTCTATTTTATCAAGGTCAAATAGCATTTGCACCCTCTTTTTGTATTTATCAGGCCTCTTTCAAAGGGATAGTTCATCCAAAAATGAAAAATTTTGTCATCATTTGCTCAGCCTTCCCTTGTTTAACACCTTTATGATTTTCTTTCTTCTGTTGTACACAAGATAATCCCCCCTTCCACCCCTACTCCACCTCCCTTTTCCTTGATATTGCAGTGGCCCATTGGTTAGCATTGTTGCCTTACAGCAAGAATGTCACTAGTCTAAGTTTCTAACAGGCCAGTCAATGTTTCTGTGTTTAAATGTTCTTCCTGTTGGTTTCCCCCTGGGTTCTCTGATTTCCTCCGACTGTCCAGAAGCTTGCCACATAGGTGAATTGACCAAACCAAATTAGCACCACAGATGAGTTTTCAATCAGCAGTTTGTAGCAATCCCTAATTTGTCATCAGCCATAATAGGCAGGGGAGTTCTCGAGACCTACCTGAGCTCAAACTCCCCTCTCGCCTTGCAAAGTGTGAACCCTTGAAACACCATTGACTTCCATAGTTGGAAAAACAAACTGTGGAAGTCAGTGGGTACAGATTTCTGACATTCTTCAAAATATCTGCTTTTGTATTCAACAAAAGAAAGAAACGGTTTAAAACAGGTATAAAATGAGTAAACAATGACAGAATGTTCACTTTTGGTTGAGCCTTTAAGCTTGGTCAGTTACGTTTAGAAATATATAAATGTGTGATTAGAAATAAAATTTAAAATTGCAGCAAACTGTTTGGAAGCATTAAAAGTGTCCAAGAAGATGTCCAAAGTTGTCACAAACAATGACCCAGAGACTGTTTAGATGCATGTTACTGATGAGAAGATGATGAATGTTTACGGTATGATGACCAAAATGGCCTTAAACACCCAGCAGGCACAAGACGTCAACATGATGTCAGATTGAAGATGTACCCCAAAGTAATGGGGACGTTGCATTTTGTTTGGAATGGAAAATCAGTTCGTCAAGCCGATGTCAATGTTTACCGTCCAACTTAAAATCAACCAAATATCAACATCTAATGATGTTACAGCTTTAGGTTGTGTGGACGTTACCACCATAGCGTCTATCAAGCGATGGATTTGGTTGCCATACCTGACGAATAAATGTCATTATTTGACATCAATATGACGTTGGTTCAAGATGTTGGCTCGACGTTGGATTTTGGTCCCTTTCCAGCACGACCTAAAATCAACCAAATATCACTGTCATTTAATGTTATTATTGGAGATAAAAATATCCTTGTCCTTAGACGCTGGCTAGAGATTGAATTTTGGTCACCTGACATCATGACCTAAATTTAACCTAATATTAACGTCTTGTGACGTTGTGTGCCTGCTGAGCAATAACTAAATGCACTACAGAATGTTACGTTTACACACATGCACAAATTACATGGAAATGCATCAGTTTTTTACAACGAAATACTCACTATTCACTACTCTTGTGTACTTTTAAAAGGACTTTGAGTATTATTTACAAAATATATTTTTACTCTACTTGCACTACATTTTAGGCAAGTAATGGTACTTTTACTTAAGTATGATTTTCCTTTCCACCACTGGTTATATATGACTTTACACAACTTTTCTGTATAGCCGACATTAAACTTTTTTTAAATAAAAGATCAAGGAGGATTTAAATTTTCATGATGTGACCACTTACTAGAAGGAATCTGCATTCTCTGTTTGCTGACTCCACAATATTCAAAGCTCGTCAGTTTATTAGCAAACAGTTTTTCCACTCTGAATGCAAGTCAGCATCATTTTGCTTTTTACCGATCCTGTTGTGCAAGATCTTGACGAAACGGGTCGTGACTAAGGATAGGAATAATCAGCTGGCGGTCCGCAGGCTCTCTGGGCTCCTTCCTTTTGATCATGTTCATTAAACGTGGATAGCGTGAGTCCTTAAGCTAGCTAGACAAGAGACACCGTACAAAGCGATGTTCTGCTTTCAGCCTTCATAAACAAGGTGGCACATGAACTCTCCAATCCAAAGCCTAATTGAAAAGAAGTGGCTAATCTCAACAGCGTGTCAAACTGTCCTTTTCTTACCCACCATCCCTTTGAAGGTGGAGACGAGGTAAAATGTTATGCATACTGATAGACTCCGGCTTCTCTGGAATTTTTTTTCCCCTCCTCTCCTTTGCTCTTTCTCTTCATCTCTCATATACTAGGCCCTCAAGACTTCTTGGCTGCTGTGATATGAATTAAAGATGAATCTTTCTTTTCCCTCTATAACTTTCTCGCTCAGTGTCCTCTGATACTTTTTCTCCTTCAAAAAATGGAATCGTGTTTGGCGTACCAGCAGAAATTAGTCAAGCCTCTATCTAGACTTCACTTGAAGGCAAACACAACTATTACCGTTGCTTATACTTGAAGTTAGGGCTTTGAACGAACTTTTGACCCTTAGCATTACTGTTGGTGTGTAGCCTGCAGTGCTTGTGCTTCGGATATGAATTATGGCTTGGATTGCCTTGCTGGGGAGAGGTGCACTGTGCAGGTGAGGGGATAAAAAAATCTGAAAAAGGTTAGGAGGAAGTCAAAGCAGTTAAGCTAAAATGAGTTTCAAAGGGATAGTTCATGCAAAAATCAAATGTGTGTCATCATTTACTCACCTTTCACTGCTATATATTTTTGTTCTGTTAAGTGCAGTTAATTTATAAACTAATTTTGAGAGGATCATGTGCTTATGATTGACCACAGCTGGTCCTGCATTGGCAAATGCATCATTCACCAATCGGATTATTCCTAACTCACTTTAAATAACCAGAGTTTCTTTCCTCAGTCATTTTCGTCTTGAAGAATCCCCCCTACCACCTCTACTCCACCTCTCTTTTCCTTAAAAGGGCAGCACGGTGGCCCAGTGGTTAGCACTGTTGTCTCACAGCAGACAACTAGTCTAAGTTTCTAACAGGCCAGTTGATGTTTCTGCACAAAGTTTACATGTTCTTCCCGTGTTCATGTGGGTTTCTAGAGCGTCTGCAGAGTGACTTTTCTTCACCTCAGCTGTGATCGCTGTTTATCAGTGTCACTCATCGGTGAACAGCGCCAGAATGTTAAAACCAATCGCAGCCCTTTATGTTGAGCAGCGCGTGACCAATCAAAGGGGTGTAAGAAAGAACTTGCTAAAACAAGGCTCAGAAAGCCAGCGGGATATTAATATTTGTTTATTTGCTATAAATGCTCGTTGTTATGTGCCTGTACTTGAGTTTTAAAAGGTAGTTTATATATACATATTTATAAAGGTAGTTTATATTATAGACTGTTTGTATTAAAGGACAAAATTGTATTACAAATAGTATATAAATATAAATAAATGTATATATTTTAATATAAAAATTGCTGTGCTGTGAAGAAAATCTACAACTCTGTATGGAAAGCATCGTCAATGATGCTATGATGATGCAATCCATTCAACATTTTAAATGGCTCCTGGGAAATGTCAAAACCTTTTTGTTTTTTTTCTTCCTGGTTTTCTTATTGAGGCACGCTGTATGCAAAATTGCCATTACAGATTGTTTACGTTTGCTGTTAGGAAACATTTCAGAACGAGTGATGGTAAAAGCATCACGGCTGGATTCTTCCCGTGTTGGCGTGAGTCTCTTCTGGGTGATCTGGTTTCCCCACATGTCCAAAGACATGCGCTATAGGTGAATTGGACAGGCTAAATTGTCTATAGTGTATGTGTGTAAATGAGTGTGTAGGGATGTTTCCCAGTAATGGGTGGCAGCCGGAAGGGCGTTCGCTGCATAAAACATATGCTGGATAAGTTGGCGGTTCATTCCAGTTCATTTCGCTGTGGCAACCCCAGATTAATGAATAAAGTTACTGAGCTAAATTTAAAAAGTGTTACAAATTTTTATTATTGTACTTATTATTATTTTTGTCCAAGTGCGTCCAGAATATTCTGTTTTGGTTCAGGTCCAGAATTTTCATTTAGGTGCATCTCTACCTGTTACACTAACAAACCAGCACAGACTGGTTTAAGATGTTATTTTCGCCTTTTATAATGACTTAGGTTATTAAGCAGCCACCCAGCAACCACACACAAAAGCTCAGCAACAGTAGTCAACATTTGAAATGGATCAAAAATGTGTTTCAAAATTGTCCTAAGACAAGGACGGGTGTTGTTCAATAGTTTAAAAACAACTTTGATTTAAGATGTGAACCCACTTCAGATGTTGACTACTGTGCATAACATTCAACTTAAAAAACACCTTAGCAATTACATTACAATTCACCAAGATCACAAAAAAGATTAACTTTTTGGAAGAGGGCATGCAGGTAGTACTATTTATTTGCCAAACATATAAGAGATGACATTCTGTATAAGATGCATTGCTGATTGCACCAAAAGAGAAAGGAAACTGCAATAACTGTTAAAGTAATTCTGTAATTCAGTAATTCTTCATCACATTGACAATGTCAACCAACTGTTTAAAAGGAAAATAAAGCAACATGCTAGCAAACATTCACAACACAGTGTCAAACACCCAAGCATTTAAATGGCAATGTAATATAAACCATTATTGACCACTTGGCATTGTCCTCACAGCCACCCCAATGTCCTAGAAACCTCAAGTGCTGTACAAGACAGACAACCCTGTGGACAAGCAGTACACGGCGGCGAATGACCCAAGAGTGTCCACAGTTGATGTTGTAGTGGAGCAGAAAGGAGTTCCTCTTATGCTCGTCGGGCGGGGCTACACCAGTAAAGGACCTGGTGGGATCCCACCAATCACAATACAACGTTTAACCCCAGTTGAGCGACATTCTGCACTGGCGTTTTCCCACGAAGAACTTAGTAAGCTGGTGGTCGGAAGCTACTCTGAATACAACAACCACTTTGTGAATGCGTTTCACCACAACAGCTACGTCTACTTTGTGTTTTCTCGGCACGACGTGTGAGGCAGACGAGAGTACCAAACCTGCGCTGTTTGTGGCTATGGCCATGAGACAAGCATCAACTCCCACATCGGTTCTGTTGAAGATACAGCAAATTCATTTTGCTCCATTTAATTTATATGATCACTGAATAGCACTGAAGTCTATTGAGAAGATTTCAGTTTCATAACAAAGCCAAGTGATGCTGCATAGTAATTCTTCATAACACTGACAAAGGCAACTAACTGTTTACTAGGAACATAAAGTAACATGCTAACAAGCATTCACAACACTGTTTTAAACACCCAAGCATTTAAATGGCAGTGTATTATAAAGCATTATTGACCACATGGCATTGTCCTCACAACCACCCCAATGTCCTAGAAACCACATCACTTTAAAGGGTCACAAAACACCAAAACACATTTTATGAGCTGTTGACAGTCGTATATGTGTCCCACACTGCTAAAAACACTATTAGGACACCTATATTTCACTAAAAAGTGTAAATTGGTTGTTTTTTGCGTGATTTCAAGCAAATTCGTACTTCCGGTTTGAAACGAATTTTTGAAGCTGTGTCACGGTCATGACATAATAGCGTGTATTCCAGCGTGCAGACTGGGCGTCTGTGCCAGAGTGAGTCTTATTACGTCTTACAGTGTGATGCATTAATGCATGAGTAAGGCTTGGTTCAAACCAATCAGCGCGCTCTATTGTGCAACTTCATTAATATTCATTACTCTCACCGTGTTTACGTGACATAGACGCCACGTTGTGTTGGCAAAACAAGCGTGAAGTGTTGCTTTTATAGTTTGCTGCCGTTAAGTTTCGTTTTTTAATTTTCTCTCTGTGAGAGCTCATCTGGATCACGTGAGGATTAACAGTGTACGCGACGCTCGACAACAATAACTTACGTGTCTAAGGAGGATTATTGTTTACCTGAGAGCTGTTCTCATCTGCAAACGCTGAGATCCGGATTAGCTTGTAGTATTCTCTTCATAAAGACGCGGCTCTAGTTGCTGGTGATTGTCCTGTCTCTACAGATTTGGTAAGTGAGCGACCAGTGCACTTTGTTTATTCAGTTTGTTCGTATCGAACTAAGTTAACTATTGCACCGAGTGCAAACATGTTAGCACCACAACCAAACTTTAACCTCGTGTAGGGTTTTTACCGCATTTTGTGACCGGAATAACACACGCGGCTTTCTGTAGCTACCTGCCGTGTGCATCTAAGTTTCCGGAAAATGCGGAGGTTTTTTTTCTCTCATTCGTCGTGTGGTATCAAACATTGCATGTAAAATACACGCTTAGAGCAGATCCTCGAATCAAATATCTAGTTTGTCGCGAGGGGCATGAATGAATTCCCTGAATGAAAGAGCCAAACTGCAGTTAAAGTCCACCATTTAATAATTTGGCAAATAATTCGACTACAGATGTCCATGTAGGTTAAACACCATAACTTTCTCCTGTGTGTGGGTATTTTGACTGAAACTCGCGCGTGCCCAAATAGACACTCCCACACCATCCCACTTTAGTTCCTCCGACACTCCCCCCTAAACAGAGCTGGACACGCCCACTTTTCTGACTTTTTTCCAAAGTAGAGGTGTGAAAACACCCTGCTGAAACGAGGGGGTTTCATGGCCCTTTAAAAGACTAAGTAATTGCATTGGAACACCCAACCAACTACATAGAAACATGCTACTAAATATTTAGAACACCCTCACAACAGTTTAGCAATTCCTTGCATGACACTCAAGACAGTCTAGCGACCCCGTAACAATATGAAACTTCTTGAAACCTCAGCAATAGTACAATTCATTGGCAACCACACAAAAAAAAATCTAACATCTAGAGTCCTGCATAGGAGGCACTCTGCGTTTATTGCATCAGATGATGCGTCAGTCGATTCTCTATTTTCTCGCTGTTTTGTTCAAAGGTTGGTAACTGGATGTAACATCTGAAGCTTGTGACTTTTGAGCGGTTGATTAAAGCGGTGTCTGTTTTCACAGTTTCGTAAGTAAAACCAAAAAGGCAACAGCTACAGGCATCATGCATAATTTAGCACCTAACTTCTTCACATCTCTATTACTTTTTTTTATCAGCGCTCTCATATTTTCACACACACACACACACACATGCTCTTTCTCTCAATTTCCCTACTCCCCCCCTCTCTCTCTCCCTCGAATCTTCATAATTCAGAGGAACAATCTAGTCATTCTCAAGTTATCTTGCGGCATTCAGAATCGGCCAGTAAACAGTGAGTCAGACACCCCGAGACTGACACAAACACACGCAAAGGGTGTTCATGATAACAGAAGGCACGCTTTGGTAGGTTTTATCAGCCGCCGTTCTTGCGCTTGCCGGTCGTACTCTGGCATTCCCGACTTTTCTGAAGTAAACTCCAGCATTATTGCGTGTTTCTTGGTCTCAGACGCATGTCTTTTATTGCACCGGACCAAAGCCTGGCAGTCTCACTCAAGCATCCTTCAGTGCCTGTATGAAGGTGGCAGGACTTTGAAGAACAAAAGAATGTGTTTGAAGCCTGTAGTCTTTGTGCTGCATGGCGATGTGCGGCAGTAGGTATTCTCTGTGGTGTTTTTCTGTTAACTTAACATTTGTCTTCTCTCTCTTTTCCCCTCCCTCTCTTTCTATATATTTTCTCTCTCGATCAACCATCTGAATCTCTGGCTTCCTCTAACACTGACTATCTCGCTTTGCCTTCTGACTCTGTTCCTTCCTTTTCATGCGTTAGTCAACTTTCCATGCCCCTCTCCCTCTTACTGTCTTTTCCCATATCTTCACTTCCTTCCCATAACTCACACAATACCTTCCTTGTTAATTTGTATCCCTGTTGTTTATATTCTCACCCTATCCCTTCATTCTGCATTCTCTTTCTTTATGCCTATTCTATGTTGGAAAAATTTCAAAAAAATAATTCATGCTCTCATATCTAGGTTGGACTACTCAATATCGGTCCTTGGGTCACACATTTTGTATGTCTTCCTTACTTAACACACATGATTCGGATCCTCAGCTTAATAACAAAGAGATCTATTAACTGATCCTTGTGTGTCAAATATGAGAGAGATACAAAATGTGCAGGGCGGAGGGGCCCGAGGACCGGAATTGAGAACCTCTGGACTACTGTAACTCACTATATTTTGGGATGAGTCAGACAGCTTTATCCTGTTTGCAGTTAGTTCAAAATGCTGCTGCAAGGCTTTTATTGAGTACCAAAAACATCATCACACAGTCTTAAGGCTGATTTATACTTCTGCGTCATGCGCACGTGTATGATCCGGTGCAGCCTTTGTGCGGTCGCATACTCGACGCTGACACGCACCTCTCAAAAAATGTAACTACACATTGCGACGATGCATAGATTGGTCTGCTTGGTAGCTGTGAAGGTTTGGGCAGTGCTGAGAGCCACGAGCCTGATGGAGCAATTGTTTAAAAGTGTCGAGTCCTCCAGATGGAAACTTTATTTTTGTGTTTACCTTATGATTAAAGTTGTTGCTCGTCTGCTGGTTCCCGCCTTTGAATGAGCAAGTTTTAGCTACTTCTAGCTAAACTATGAAGGTAAATCAGTTGCGTAACTCGAGAGCTTGCAAATGTAAATGTGAGCACTTGTGATAATAATATTTGTATGTGTAGGTTGAAATGTACACTTACAGCTCTGATGTGAACAGCTGAATCCCTCGATTTGCGCACACACACAACAATCCACACACTTGTGTTTTAAATTGGAAGTTGCAGATTAATAGTTGTGTATTTGTAAAATGTCATTTACAAATACAAAATGACAGACACACGTGTGCACGGCAAATTTGATTGCATCTTATCTCTACAACCACAGGTCGGCACTCACAACCTCTCAGTTTCGTCAGTACAACTACAAATCTCCCGCGCTCTGACTTTTGCTACACATCTCCCGCGATCTCTGTAGCAGAACCCATCTGTGCACTTGCAAATGCAGAGGCGTGAGCATCGCGGGGCGGGGCAGGTGTAAAGCTGTTTGATTGGCTGATGCCTGACCAATGAACAATGCCAGCAGCCAACAGGACTGAGGTGCAAAAGAATCATTTCCCACGATTATTTTATTATTTAGGGTTTATTTCAACTCTTTTCTGAAGAGATTCTTGTTAAAAATCATTAATTTTGCGGAAATGTACATACCAGTAAAAGAGCAGCAAAGCCAGTTTATTGGCTAGAGCCAGCCAATGAGATGGGGCGTTTCTGTTTGTCAGGACACAGGGCAGCTCACGTTGTTGGAGGCCTCGAGCAATCAGAGGGTAAGTTATGATTTTTAATAATTATCTATATGTTCAATACTGTTAACTAAGCTAAGGACTGTGCTGGGTGCTTCTCTAGTTTGTTTTTTTATATAAGAAACAGTTATGAGTTATGTAGGAGTTGCTTTCTATCATGTTATATCGTTCTAAAGATACGATTCAACCCACATGAAATAAGTTGTAATAGTATTTATAGTAAATAATATTACGTTTTTGAACCATACTCACTATAGTAAACTGTATTATATTGTATATACTGCAGTATCTACAACTTTGTTAATGAATGCAACAGCACACTGTAGTATTAACTAGCATGAACTTTAATAAATTGAAGTATATATATATATATATATATATATATATATATATATATATATATATATATATATATATATATATATATATATATATAGCTTAAATTTGATAAGATTGAAATATAGCTATTTGTTTAAAACTAAACATTCTAATGTCATTTATTATGCAAATATCAAGTTGAAACAAATCTGGTAAGAACACATATTTATATGTAAAACCTAATACATTTTAAAGCAGTTTCATTTCTTTCTGATTTATACATCTACATCCATTACATCTGATTTAGGTCCACAACTTGCATCCTTCAACATGATATGTGTGTTCAAAGGAAGAGCAACTAGGTGAGGGAGACAGTGTCCATCGCTCGGCTGAGGGTCCACTTTGAGCATCTCATCTGCAGGGTTAAGCAACATAAGCTGAACAGTCATCATCTCTCTCTATTACAGCGAGCATCAACCAGCTTTACACAATGGCTTGCTTTTTGCCCATTACTAAAGGTTTGAGCAAAGGATTAAAGAGGAGATAACATTTGATGGGTAATGATGAAGTTGGATTTACCACCTCCATCTCATTATGAACAAGGAAAAACCCTGAAATATTTCAATACAAGTAACTAGACATTTGCACTGCACTTATTTGCACTGTAAATTTTATTTGACAAATTAATGTTAAACATTTCCCTTACAGCACAGGTGTCAAACTCAGTTCCTGGAGGGCTGCAGCTTTGCAAAGTTTAGTTCTAACCCTAATTAAACACACCTGATCAAACTAACTGAGTCCTTCAGGTTTGTTTGAAACTTTCACTTAAGTGTGTTGAAGCAGGGTTAAAACTAAAAACGTGCAGGGTTACGGCCCTCCAGGAACTAAGTTTGACAGCCCTACTTTACAGTAAAGTGTAAAAATACTACATTAAACAATTAGCAAAATAAAAGTTGTGTGTTGATGAGTGTGTGTTTTGTTCAAATCTGTAATCATCTTGGCAGGTAAAAAGAGAAAACAAATGGTCGGCTTCCTCTTGAATGATCTGAATCATTTTGAAGTGTTTGTAGATGAGCTTGATCATCATGTCATCTTTAGCATAAATAACATCCTATTCAAGCTATGCAGCTTCTCTGAGTTCCTCATCAATTTGAAACATGCTGATCTCTCCTGTCACTCCTTCCTTACAGGAAACTGAGAAATAACCTATAGTTAGTAACTTTCATAATTAAAAAAGTGATATAAAGGACACACTGTACACAAACATGTAAATAGATAGATGGATAGATAGCCATGATGCAGGTTATTATAACAAAAACCGGTATAATCAGTGAGAAACTGAAACGCCTAGTGTTATTTTTAATTGCTATTAATGTGTGTGTAAATATACTTCAATTTATTAAAGTTCATGCTAGTTAATACTACAGTGTGCTGTTGCATTCATTAACAAAGTTGTAGATACTGCAGTATATACAATATAATACAGTTTACTATAGTAAGTATGGTTCAAAAACGTAATATTATTTACTATAAATACTATTACAACTTATTTCATGTGGGTTGAATCGTATCTTTAGAACGATATAACATGATAGAAAGCAACTCCTACATAACTCATAACTGTTTCTTATATAAAAAAACAAACTAGAGAAGCACCTAGCACAGTCCTTAGCTTAGCTAACAGTATTGAACATATAGATAATTATTAAAAATCATAACTTACCCTCTGATTGCTCGAGGCCTCCAACAACGTGAGCTGCCCTGTGTCCTGACAAACAGAAACGCCCCATCTCATTGGCTGGCTCTAGCCAATAAACTGGCTTTGCTGCTCTTTTACTGGTATGTACATTTCCGCAAAATTAATGATTTTTAACAAGAATCTCTTCAGAAAAGAGTTGAAATAAACCCTAAATAATAAAATAATCGTGGGAAATGATTATTTTGCACCTCAGTCCTGTTGGCTGCTGGCATTGTTCATTGGTCAGGCATCAGCCAATCAAACAGCTTTACACCTGCCCCACCCCGCGCTGCTCACGCCTCTGCATTTGCAAGTGCACAGATGGGTTCTGCTACAGAGATCGCGGGAGATGTGTAGCAAAAGTCAGAGCGCGGGAGATTTGTAGTTGTACTGACGAAACTGAGAGGTTGTGAGTGCCGACCTGTGGTTGTAGAGATAAGATGCAATCAAATTTGCCGTGCACACGTGTGTCTGTCATTTTGTATTTGTAAATGACATTTTACAAATACACAACTATTAATCTGCAACTTCCAATTTAAAACACAAGTGTGTGGATTGTTGTGTGTGTGCGCAAATCGAGGGATTCAGCTGTTCACATCAGAGCTGTAAGTGTACATTTCAACCTACACATACAAATATTATTATCACAAGTGCTCACATTTACATTTGCAAGCTCTCGAGTTACGCAACTGATTTACCTTCATACTAAACAAAACAAAACACCCTCAAAGAAACTCAGTGGAACATAAAAACATACTGCCAGCTAGCGTTTTGGAAGTGTAATTGCAGAGCAACACAAACAGCACACAGAAGTATAAATGCCCGACTACGCGCAAGACAGTCGCCGGTCACGCTTGACGCAAAAATATAAACTAGCCTTTGCACTGATTACCTTTGCATCCTGCCACTTTAAAAATTCTTCTCTTGGTTTTTAAAACACTAAATGGCTTGGCACCTTCTTACTTGTCAGATCTGCTGACTAAACATCAGCCTAGTTGGTCCCTTTGGTCATCAGACCCGAGATTATTATGCACCCTTACGTCGACGGTGCAGGACTGACCGTGTATTCGCAGTAGCTGGTCCTAGATTGTGACATGCTTTGTCCCTCTGTATTAGATGTATATCACCTCTGTCTATTTATAAATCTAGGTTGAAAGCTTACCTTTTAATCGGCAGCTAGCTCTTCGCAACTCTCACGTGGTCGCCCTATGAAGCTAAGCAGGACTGTGCCCGGTCAGTACCTGAATGGGAGACCACATGGGAAAGCTAGGTTTAGGTGCCAGAAGTGGTGTTAGTGAGGCCAGTAGGGGGTGCTCAATCTATGGTCTCTGTGGGTCCTAATGCCCCAGTATATTGATAAGGACTCCATGCTGCTAAGTGAGTGCTGTCTTTTGGATCAGATGTTAAAATCCGAGGTTCTGACTCTCTGTGGTCATCCCAGGACTTCCCTCAAAAAAGAGTTGGGGTTTAACCCTGCTATCCTGTCCAAATTTGCCCACTGGCCTCTGTTCATCAAGGCCTCCTAACGGTCCCCATATCATAATTGACTTCATCACTCTGTCTCCTCTACACCAATCAGCTGGTGTGTGGTGTGCGGTCTGGTGCAATATGTCATCATTTCATCCAGGTGGATGCTGTATGCTGTGGTGGTGAATGAGGACATTCCCCCCAAAAATGTGTAAAGCGATTTGAGTGTCCAGAAAAGCGCTATATAATTGATTATTATTTTTATTATTGATTTGTCATTTTATCAGTGAGAATTGTTTGTTTTAGCTAGAATTTTATATCTTTGCTTTTGTGATTTGTATTGTCCAGCACATTGGTCAATCTTTGCTTGTGTTTAATAATGCTATATTTAAAAAAATTGACATTGACACTTCTTTTCAACCTCCCCCTCTTTCTTTCTTCTTGATCCCTATCTCTTTTTCAGCAGGTGAGGGGGTGCCATGCCAGCTGCTGCTCCCCTGTTGCTGCTCCTCGCCATCGTGTGGTGGCCTCTAGTATTGCCTCTGGCCCTCGGTCATCTTCAGAGTCCCCCAGCATTCATCTCCCTCAATGGCTCCCGGCTCAACCACCTCCTGCTGGACAGCCACTCAGGCCACGTCTACATAGGAGCGGTAAATGTCCTCTACCACCTTTCCCCGGACTTGCAGCTGCTCTCCTGGGGCAAAACAGGCCCTAAATTGGACAGCCCGGACTGCTTGCCTCCCATTGATCCTAATGATTGCACTCAGGCAGCAACTACAGATAACACCAATAAGCTTCTGTTGCTGGAGGAGGTAAGAGGAGGGAACTCGTCCAGCTTGATAGTTTGTGGGACAGTCCTGCAGGGCATCTGTGAGAAGAGAAGCTTGCATAATGTCTCTCAGGTGCTGTACAAGACCGACAACCCTGTGGACACACAGTATGTGGCGGCGAATGACCCAAGAGTGTCCACGGTTGGTGTTGTGGTGGAGCAAAAAGGAGTTCCTCTTATGCTCGTCGGGCGGGGCTACACCAGTAAAGGACCTGGTGGGATCCCACCAATCACAATGCGACGTTTAACCCCAGTTGAGCGACATTCTGCACCGGCGTTCTCCCATGAAGAACTTGGTAAGCTGGTGGTCGGAAGCTACTCTGAATACAACAACCACTTTGTGAATGCGTTCCACCACAACAGCTACGTCTACTTTGTGTTCTCTCGGCGCGACGTGTGGGGCAGACGAGAGTACCGAACGTATGTGTCCAGACTCTGTGCAGGAGACCCCTTTTTTTACTCTTACGTGGAGGTGCCGCTTTCTTGCAATGGAGGATATAATCTGGCTCAGGCGGCCGTGCTTGGCTTTCACCGGGAGCAACCTGCGCTGTTTGTGGCTATGGCCATGGGACAAGCATCAACTCCTACACCCACAGACAAGTCGGCTCTTTGTGTGTACACGGTGGAGGAGCTGGACAAAGCTCTGCATGCTGCCCAGCTACTGTGTTACACACAGGAAGGCAAAGATGTCAATAACAAAGAGAAGGCATACATTGAGTATGAAGTGTCCTCCAGATGTCTGAATCTTCCACAGGTAAGTTGTTGGCCTATGTTTACCTGTTATTCCTAAAAAGCCGATATGACAAATATCTTATATCATGATCTCACAAAAGTACCAATCCTGTACTAAAAATGTACTCTAGGGAAAGTAAAAGCACACGTTTTTAAAACTTCTTAGTAAATTACAATTCAAGAGTTCACACTTAGATACTGTTTGACAACTTGTTAGTAAGTTAGCAGGTTTGGCATGCTGTCCCGGGAGAGAACCCTGAGCTCGGAGATAGTTGAGCCCAGGGCTCCTGCCAGGTCCATAAAGCATGTGAGAGGAGTACGAGGTTAGGTGTTCTCGAGAGCTCCCCTCTGCAAAAAAGGAAAGGAGGAGAAGGGGTGGATGGGGGTTTCTTCAGAAAACGAAGATAAGGGAGTAGATCTTAGCTAGGTTATTTATAGTGAGTTTGGATCGATCCGATTGGCTAGCCAATGAGTGTAGATGAGTGGCCAGCTGCAGTCAATCATATCACGTGCTCCTCTCGAAATTAATTTGTGAAACTTCATTTCCTGAGAAAAACTACGTAAGTACAATGATTTGAGTTTTTCAATTATGTTTAGAAATATGCCAAATTTAAATATTCATTCAATTACATCTAATTTATTAATCAAACTCGTTATTATGTTTCATTGTTTTGAGGGATGTCGAGTGGTTCTCAGTGACATTTGTGATATAAAATAAGCATTAAGGGAAACAGGTTTTGTGAACACTTATGCTGTCTTTTGGTGCTCTAGATTTGCTGGTTTCAAACTGTTGAATTTATATTTTTTGGCGCTAACATGCTTTTACAATGGTATGGACTATTATAGGGGTGGTCAAATGTATATTTAAATCATTTATTATTTAAATTATTAATATTATTTAGGATACAGATCAGAGCAAACTATTTCTTAACTATTAAAGGGCATACATCTTGTTTTGATGTCCTTCAGGAGGGATCAAGCTTTAATTTGGGGGGTCTGACCTAGGGATGCACCGATAACATTATTTTAGAACCGATCCAATCTCAAAACCAAAAATCTGAGTATCGACTGATACAGATCCGATCCCAATACTATGTTTTTTTTGTTTTTTTTTTGCATAATACAGTTTCTATAGTTCTGGTGATAAACTCAACTAATATATCTTCTTTAGTAAAAACAACGCTCCTACAGGACTACTGTATATGACAGATGACACAATCTACCTAAAACATGATGCTTGCTATATACTGTTGGCTACATTCCTTGAGCATTAGTTATGACTTTGATCTGATCTGTTGTGGTCCAGCTTATGTTTCCTTTTCTAATATTAAGATTTTTCTGAGAAATCTGTAACAGGCTACCACTATTGACACTAATCGTTGGTAAAATAACCAGCCTTTTAGCAAAGCCTGATATTTTCCTGCAGGTTTGAAGCAGACTAAACTAAACTTTCTGAGACCAGTTTTACTTAATAAACATTCCCTCGCCAAAAAACGTTGCGAGTGAGACGGAGAAATTGAAAGCATATCTGAAAAATGATCTTTTTTGTCGGAAAAATTATCTTTTTGAAAGGAATTTGGTTTGGTATAATTTGTTGGTTATTTTATTGTATTTTTGTTGGTCAGTTATCTACAAAATAAACAAGAATATTTGAGGTGAAGTTCAAAACAAGGTTCGCTTATCAGCGCACAAACTGACAAACAGACCTGTTAAATAAAATATTAATATATAAAATTACAGTGAAATATTCAGTTTCAGAGCAGCCTATATTAGGCTAAATCATTTTCTGTTAATGACAATCCATATTGCGCCCGTCAGTTTCACTTTTATTAATTTAATCAACTACTTTGACCACAGTGAGCCAGGCTTTACAAACTATTACCATTTACAGTATTCCCCTTGGAAGAATAAGCTTGGTCGGAAGGATGAGAAAACAGAAACTTGTTGTGAGAATAATTTTACAGAGTGGCGCATGTCGCGTCTGCACAGCCGGTGCATGAATGAAGCATCACTGAGACACAGGCGCAGGCCTCCGGTTTACGGACACTTCCAAAACAGCAGCACAAAGGGAAGAAATCAGTACGTTGAGGATCTGTCTAACATAATATTTAGCCTTTTCTAATTCAAAATTTCAGGTAGGCCTACTCTGTGTGTGAAGAGCAGGTAATAATCCTCTCTACTCCTGTGTTGTAAATGCTATCTGCTGGTCTAAACAGACACAGTGCAATATGATTTAGAAACAGCAATGATCTCCATGTTGCAGGTCAAAATTAACCCGTTTAATGTAAAACTAAATGAATTTCTCCACTAATTATTCAAACAAACAGGAACAAATAGTCTTTGGGAAAGTTGTTTGTGTTGTCATGAATGCAACACGCAGTTTGAATTGTGTATAAATGGAGAATGATTTACAGGCGCAGCGGCGGGAAGCTCTGAACTGAGCATGAAATTAAGCACTTGTATATTTATCTGTACCTTACATTAAACTATAGTATGGCTTCAGAACATTTGGGATATAGTAGCCCTACATGACAACTTTCTAGTGCCTTACAATAGGCTGCCTTCCTGGCTTTTGTTGGCTTATAAATTACACAGAATATAGTGCACACCTAGGATCGGGTTTGGATCGGTACCAGCTGGCCAATACCCGATCCAGCAAAAATATGCGGTATGGAACCGATATCCGATCGAAGTATCGGGATCGGTGCATCCCCCCAAACCCCCCTTAATTTTGTCCACTGATTGTAGATGTGCACATTGAAATATTGATGCTGAAATGATATGTTGAGTCAGTCCAAGTGATTCAGCAATGCTGAAAATGTTCAGGTGGTAGTTTCCTAAACCTTTCCAGTCAGTTCTGCTGCAGACTCATTCAAATACCTGCCTATTTAGGCAATGATATAGATGTGTATGCTTTTTTGGCATTTAAGGATCCACTTCTATTGCCAATCTCAGGCAATTCTTCCCACCTAGCTCAGCATGGCTTTAAAAGACTTTCAGCTAGCAGACTGAGGGAGTGGCCCTGTGATTGTTGCCGCTTTTAATGAGGAGTAAATCCGCAGCTAAAGAGCGATAAGTAGGGAAATATAGTTAAGGGAATCCACAAGATATCGGCCTATTAGCCCGGTCGTGTAAGACAGTGTGGCGTGTGGTTTCTTGGCGACAGATCAGGGTCAGCAGGGGCTTTTTTTTTGTGACAGGGGTGTAAGTGTGTGCGAGTGGCAGCTGCCTCAGTGCTGACACAGATTAGCGTCCAGCTGCCTGCGCCAGTGCTAATCCACACGGCATAACGAATGCAGCAGTAGATCCCAGACTTTTGTATGACACAGTGCTGAATCTAAATCTCCATTCTGTGGATTTCAGAGATATTTTCATCTTCAGTTTAAGGATTTAAACATGTACTGTAATGGCATTTTAGCATAACAAAACAAGTAGTTCCCTTTAGGTTTTTTTCTTAAAGGGATAGTTCACCCAAAAATGAAAATTCTGCCATTGTTTACTCTCTTCACTTGTTACAAAACTTTTTCTTTCTTCTGTTGAACACAAAAGAAGATAATTTCAACCTGAAAACCTGTAACCATTGACCAGTGGCAGATTTAGACATGATCAATATGGGATATCACCCAGGATGGCATCTTGCTGGGGGTGGCACAGGGAGACAGTGCAAAAAAAAGTCCCCTAGTAAAAGCATTGAGATATGATTTACTTTATGCAATTGTATTAATTTAGAGTGGTAATCCCAGAAGAAAGACTTTAGGGGCCATTCACGTTTGGCATCTTCTGCATGCACAAGTTTGCTATTCTCGATGTGCAACCGAAACAACGCTGGTGAAAGCAAATTGGAGCATGCGCAAAGAAAACAATTCCCACTCTCCTCACATGCTCCTGTGTGAATTCTGGTTGTTTGCATGCACGCTGATAAAATACACACTGCTTATGCACTGTGAAACCAGAGTAGCAGCCTTTTGTGCAGAAGTGTCGCCACAGCGATTTTGCAAGTCAACAAAATTAAAGTTCGCCCAGGGTGCCATTTAAACTAGAACCGCTACTGCCATTGACTTCAAGAGTATGTTTTTTTCACTATGGAAGTCAATGGTTACAGGTTTTCAGCTTCTTTCAAAATATCTTCTATTGTAAATAGAAGTAAATAATGAGCAAATTCAGATTTCAGGGGGAACTATTCCTTTTAAATTTGAGTGCACATCAATTTTAGTTATGTTGTTGTTTGTATAGGTTGTGGTTCGTATTAACAAATGTTGAAACCACTATGGGAACGGGACATTGGAGATCTGTTGGTTATCTTTTCTGCTGGAGATACTGTTGTCCTAAAAACTAAAAACAGAAATAAAAAATCTTACATGTAAAAAAAAAATATATATATATATATATATATGACAAATGAGTTCTTTAATTTATGCGTTTCTCCCTGTATTAAAGACACTAGTTTGTATTAGAATGAGCTTGGAAATGAAAAGGAGTGGTTTGTTGTGTGTGTGTGTGCAGCCTCTGGGAGGTGGGTAAATCCAGCTTAACTCTGCAGCTGGTTTGAGTTTCGCTGACCCATATCCTCTCTGGGCTCCCCGCCCCAGTGACCAATAAACACAGAAGCCCACTGAACCTCTCACCTCAAAAACACAGTAATGTCGCCTCAACCATGCCACTGTTAGTGTGTTTACTGTTAGTTATATATTGCTATTTGTTGCTATTTGGTTATATATTATATATTGCTCGGGAACATAAAACATAATAATATGCATATATCATTATTAGGCTGGATCATGTCAACAATTTTGTGACTCTTTGATGAAGCTTAAATGCTTCAGTCCTCAATAATGTAAAGGATTTAAGAAAGTAAATAGAGTCAGTTCTTATTTAATTTAGATTTTATGGTATAGTTCATCCAAAAATGCAATTCTGTCATCATTTATCCAGTTGTTCAAAACCTATTTGAGTTTGAACACAAAATAAGATATTTTGAAAAAATGCTCATTGCTGGTATCCATTGACTTCCATTGTACTTATTTTACAACAGTTTAAATCAATGGGTGCCAGCCATGAGCATTCTTCAAAATATCTTCTTTTGTTAAACTCAAACAAGATATTTTGAAAAATGCTTGTTGCTGGCTCCCATTGACTTCCATTGTACTTTTTTTACTTCAGTGTAAATCGATAGGTGCTGATCATGAGCACTCTTCAAAATATCTTATTTTGTTTAATTCAAACAAGACATTTTGAAAAATGCTTGTTGCTGGCACCCATTGGCTTCTATTGCACTTATTTTACTACAATGTAGATTAATGGTACTAGCCATGAGCATTCTTCAAAATATCTTGAACTCAGAATAAGATGTTTTGAAAAATGCATGTTGATGGCATACATTGACTTCTATTGTACTTACTTTATTACAGTGTAAACAGATGGGTGCTGGCCATAAGCATTCTTCAAAATATCTTCTTTTGTTAAACTCAAACCAGATATTTTGAAAAATGCTTGTTGCTGGCTCCCATTGACTTCCATTGTACTTTTTTTACTTCAGTGTAAATCGATAGGTGCTGATCATGAGCACTCTTCAAAATATCTTATTTTGTTTAATTCAAACAAGACATTTTGAAAAATGCTTGTTGCTGGCACCCATTGGCTTCTATTGCACTTATTTTACTACAATGTAGATTAATGGTACTAGCCATGAGCATTCTTCAAAATATCTTGAACTCAGAATAAGATGTTTTGAAAAATGCATGTTGATGGCATACATTGACTTCTATTGTACTTACTTTATTACAGTGTAAACAGATGGGTGCTGGCCATAAGCATTCTTCAAAATATCTTCTTTTGTTAAACTCAAACCAGATATTTTGAAAAATGCTTGTTGCTGGCACCCATTGACTTCCATAGGACTTATTTTACAACAATGTAAATCAATGGGTGCCGACCATGAGCATTCTTCAAAATGTCTCCTTTTATTAAACTTAAACAGATTTTATTGAAAAATGTTTGTTGCTGGCACCCATTGACTTCCATAGTACTTCTTTTACTACAATGTAAATCAATAGGAGCTGGCCCTGAGCATTCTTCAAAACATCTTCTTTTGTTGGACTCAAGCGAGATATATTGAAAAATGCTTGTTTCTGGCACCAATCGATTCCATAGTACTTATTTTACTACAATGTAAGTCAATGGGGGCCGGGCCATGAGCATTCTTCAAACTATCTTCTTTTGTTAAACTCAAACCATTTATTTTGAAAAATGTTTGTTGCTGGCACCCATTGACTTCCATAGTACTTCTTTTACTACAATGTAAATCAATGGGTGCCAGCCATGAGCATTCTTTAAAATATCTTCTTTTGTGTTTAACAGATAAAAGAAAACTTAAAGCAACATGAGGGAGAATAAATGATAAGGTCATTTTATTTTTGGGTGAACTACCCCTTTAAGGTTGTGATGTTCATGTTGTGATTATAGCAGTTATAGCCATTTCAATAATTCATTATAAAGTAATACAGAATGGATGCAATTATCTCCTTTCCAAAGCAGTAGGTGTGTGTGGTGTTCCTGTATTTGACCTCCTTTGACTTCAGTTGCGTGCCACTGTTCCGCTGTCCCGTGCAGCCACTCCCCTTGGTCTGTGAGCTGAGGTATTGTGTCTGTCCGTCCTCTGGCAGCTGCAGTTCTAGAATAGCATTAGGTCAGGGCTCACAGACCCGTGGCTGGCTCCAGCGAGAGTGCATCTAAAAATCAACAGAGATGATGGGTTGCGTTTGACAGACACCATAATAAAGCAGCTGAGCATTTTTAGTATTGATTTAATGCACCCAGCAAGGACAGGATGTTTCTGGGTCCATCCAAATGTTAATTGTTGACTGGAAACTTTTGGTGCTTGCCCAGTTTTTAGAGCTCGTGTTTAACATGCTGCGTGCATTTTTGGATATTAATTGTTCATAATGCGTCGTCTCACAGGGATTTTGACTCAATTTTGAAAGCGTGTGGGCGCACAGCTGTGTGATTAACTTGAATCTCATTATTTCCAAAACATTTAACATTCATTAATTCCTAAACTGTTTATATTTCCTTTGACTGAATTCCAAGTGTAGCCAAATTGCATATATTACAAATGTGTTGCATGACATTGCATGTGAATTACCAATACAAGTCAAATGTTAGTATTAAAGTAAAGTTGTTAAAACTATGAAAACTGCTGTATTTGTGCATCTTCATATTCTAGCTTGGACAGTCTGGAAATTCTTTCATGCAACTCAAAGGGGATGTATTAAGATGTAAAATAAGTCTCTGATTTTCTTAGAGTGTGTATGGGATGTTACAGCTACACAAATAATGCTTTATAACTCTTTGAAACTGTCCCTTTTAGGCTTTAAATTAGGGATGGGCAATGTCGACCAATTTGGCATTGTACGATGTCTAATGTGAAACATCGCGATGGACGATGGCATCGTTGTCATAGGCAGCGGTGAATTAATTATTTATGAATAATTCATTAATTCATAACAAATTAATTATTTGTAGCCTACCGTTTACCTGACACGCATGGTCTTTGTTTTACCCATAACCAAACCATAACAAATTTCAACCTGTCAATCACTTTTCTCCGAAGGATTTTGGCATGAATAGGCAGAGTGATCTGTGTCGACAAACTTACGACTGGTAAAAAAAGGTGCACAGCCAACAGTATCTGAGGTTTTCACTAAAATTATTAAGTACAAGCGTGAAAGCGAAAGATTGAAGCAGTTCACTTATGCTGTAACACGTTTACCTGATAGATTCAAAAGACCGAAGAGTCGTTAGATAGAGACGAGATTAATTAAATATCAAGTTTAACAACTATAATGAGATGCGATCCAGTAGTACGTCCTTGACGTGCACTGCTCACTGGGATTTTGTGCTCTAAGCACCTGCTGACTGCTGGAGTGCAGACGCAATCATGAGCTTTAGTGCATGACAGACTATGTGTTTGTGTGTATGTGTATGTGTGTGTGTGTGTGTGTGTGGTTATGTTATGTGCGTTTTCAGCGTGGACGGAGGGCTTTTCAAAAATGCTAGATGTAACACCAGTGTGGACGTAAATCGTTTTTGTTCTAAAATGGCATTTTAAAACTAGGATGTATGAGGGTAAAAGGGGCAGTGTGTATTATTCGCGTGCGGGTTGCTGCTAAAACGGGGTGCGGGGTGGAGGATCGCAATGCCGGCTCAGCATTGTGATGTCCATGGCATCATCTTATGACCCAACCCTATTTTGATCCTAATGGTGCCATTAATGTGACTGTCGCTTTAAATTCAAATGAGATTGTGCTCTTTTTCAAAAGAGGGCGGAGCATAATATGTGTCAGCCTATTGGCAGATTCAAAAACAAGACTATTGCCCTAATCTAATGAGGGAGAGATCGTCACTTATGGATGGGGCGTTCCTTCTCTGACTCGTGCAAAGAGAGTAGGGCTGCGTCCGAAACCGCCTACTACTCGGTAGATACTGCATTTGAATTTAAACGTACTACTCGGCATTTAGAAAAGTATGTTCTATACAGTATGAATGTGAAAAGTATGAATGGAATTTGGACGTACTACATCCACCATTTTGTCATTGTCATGGGACCTACCTGCGTCAATTGCGTCGCTTTACTCCCATTCATGAATTTGCTCGCGGGGCATCATGGGATAGCACAGCATGCATGGGATGCGCATTCTAGAATCTCGCCGGAAGTAGTAAGTCATCCGGGTACTTCTCGCATACTGATTTTCGAATTCTATGAATTCGGACGTACTACTCGGCTCACATACTGATTTTAGTGTACTTTATAGTATGGAAGTATGCGGTTTCGGACGCAGCCAATGTCAATCAAAGTGTTCTTGCAGACTGCTTTTATGAAGTGTGATTATAAAAAAATTAAATGTATACATTTTTACTATTAGAAGCTGGTAATATTTACACATTGCTGCCACATAACTGCGTTTAAACCCTAATAAAACTATTTTTTTTGCATAATAGCTGCCCTTTAATGAGGTGCATACACTGATGCAGTTTACAATTATCGAAGAAGTAGTGTATGACGGCCACTTGCTAGCAGCTTTTCCATCACTTCACTGTTCATTAAATTAAAATATTATATTAGTTTGCAATTTTTTTTCAAAGTGTTCACAATTTTGAGTGGAAGTGTGCTTTTAATGTGCTGTAATAACACTCACTACTGTCATCATCAATAAAGGTAGGCTGAAATTGAGTCCTCTGTGCACTGAATAAAGTTGTCAGCTGAAGCATATAATCAGTTTATATGTTGGGAATTGAGAATAGCATCTTTTCAGAACTGCTATGTATAAATATTCCAGAACTGAATGGGTTTTCAAGACAGTTACAGTCTGCATTTCTCCACTAATGCAAACAGAGAACCGTACTAAAACTGGACTGAAAGTGTTTTCATGCACCACTGTTAAATCTTAACTTTAACTTGTGAGGTTGCAGCTGGATTTAAATGTGACGAGAGACAGGGAGTAACTGTGGAATTCCCAAATATTCCTGTCAGAACTTTTCAAACTATGTGAAAAGTGATTAGTTCATTTTACATAAAAAAGTGAGTAAACCCATTGCTTCAAAGTGATTAGCTGATTTTAACTTTTAGAAAATGTGAGTAAACTTGTGGCCTTAATATTCTTAAAGTGATAGTTCACCCAAAAAAGAAAATTCTGACACTATTTACTTACCCTTCACTTGTTCAAAACCTATTTTGAGTTTTATTTTACTATTATTTGATTTATATGAGATTAATTCTCTCTTTAGAAGTTACTTTCATCTGTTAAACGCAAAAAAAAGATATTTTACAAAATGCTGGCAGCTGAAACCCATTGACTCAAAATATCTTCTTTTGTGTTTAACAGAAGGAAGAAATTTCCAAATGCAGATTAAATCTTCTCCACATGATGGAAAATTAATGATAAGGTAATTAAATATTTTGGGTGAACTGTCACACTAATTAGACTCACCGGCCACTTTGTTAGGTACGCCTTAATAGTATCTTATGCCTTCAGAGCTGCCTTAATCCTTCATGGCATAGATTTAAAAAGGTACTGGTAATATTTCTCATTTATTTTAGTCCATACTGACATGACAGCATCACGCAGTTGCTGTGGATTTCTCCCGTTCCATCACATCCCAAAGGTGCTCTATTGGAGGACTCCACAGTATTGGTGACTGTGGAGGCCATTTGAGTACAGCAAACTCATTGTCATGTTCAAAAAACCAGTCTGAGATGATTCGGGCTTTGACATGGCGCGTTGTCCTGCTGGAAGTATCCATCAGAAGTTGAGTACACTGTTTTCATAAAGGGATGGACATGGTCAGCAACAATACTCAGGTAGGCTGTGGCAATGGCACAATGCTCAATTAGTACTAATGGGCCCAAAGTGTGACAAGAAAATATGCCACACACCCTTACACAAGCAGCCTGTAGTGTTAATACAAGGCAGGATGGATCCATGCTTATATGTTGTTGATGCCAAATTCTGACTCTACCATCTAAATGTGTTCTTCTGCTGCTGTAGCCCATCCGCCTTTAGGTTGGACGTGTTGTACATTCAGAGAGGCTCTTCTGCATACCTCGGTTGTAACGAGAGGGTGCTCGCTGCAGAGCCATTTGAGGAGAGGTGAGCTCCAGAGAGGGGGAGCATGAGCTGTCGCTCCTCCTCCTGTAAGCTGTTTTAATGCGTACACCAACCCCACCCCTAACCCTACCCCCAGTGACATCACTCGTAGAAGAAGTGCAAAAAAGGTGGAGCTCAAGCTTAAGCTCCCCCTCTCTGGAGCTCACCTCTCCTTAAATGGCTCTGCAGCGAGCACCACTTGGTTGTAACGAGTGCTTATTAGAGTTACTGTCTGGAACCAACAACCACATTCAAAGTCACTTAAATTTTCTTTCTTCCCCATTCTGATGCTTGATTTGAACTGCAGCAGATCGTCTTGACCATGTCTACATGCTTAAATGCATTGAGTTGCTGCCATGTGATTGGCTGATTAGAAATTTGCGTTAACAAGCAGTTGGACAGGTGTACCTAATAAAGTGGCCAGCGAGTGTATGTGCATAACTATAAAAATTTGCTTAATAAATTTATAACTTGTAATCAAGTTACTGTCAAATGAACAATTTCAAGCTACAACAGGTTTACTCACTGTTTTAACTAGCAAAATGAACATGTTTTCTCTCTGTTTTAAAAATAAAGGATGTATTTGTGATGATCTGTTTGTGTTGTCATGCAGGACTCTCTGACCGAGTACCCATGTGGAGGCGAACACACACCCAGCCCAATCGCCAGCGCCATTCCTCTCCATGCCACTCCCGCGTTCACCTGGACTCCTCCCATCACCGCTGTCACCACGGCAACCGAGGTCGGCCACACCATAGTCCTGCTAGGAGACAAAAGCGGAAGGCTGCACAAGGTATGACTCACTGTTACCTATTACCAGCCATGCTATTTTTCATCCCAGATCACACTTTAGTGCAACCAAACCTGCAATTTCTGTGTAAGCAGCACAAATCCTTAACCATTAAACACCCACCATTCGTCACCGAAGCATAATGGGGAAAAGCAGCGTGAAGAACTGAATTTAAAAGTCTGTTTACCATCATTAAAGACTTCTTTATTGAAAAGCAAACACATGGAGTAATCATAATCTGTCATTAAGCGCTAAGTTGCCAGTAATGAGCAAGCCACCCCACGGCAGGGTAATATTGTGTTATTAAAATTGGGTGGTTCAGTTGGAGTTCAGCTTGTGTGGGGTTACATTGTTTATCAGCACACAACGTTTGAGGAAGGTATAATAGCCTGTCCTTGCTCCCGGAGTTGCATTAGCTTATCGTTTTTGGAACAAATACATCACAATTTGGATATTCTTGTATCGTATCTAGTGGTTCAAGGCTACTGGAATTGAGACAGTGACACCTTTCAAAGCCTAAAAACATCATATGTCACAATTTAGCTGCTATTTAAGGCCCATGGACAAGAGAGTGCAGGAAGGTTTGAATCTCTTGTTATCTTTAAGGAGGAGTAGGGTAGAATTAATTCATGAGTCATGCGAGGTGAAAAGAAATACATGATTATCGACTCCTTTTTGCATGGTAGGATTTAAAGGAACAGTACACTCAAAACTCGTCATTCAAAAGAACAAAAAACGAAATTGTGCAGAAACTTTATGCTAATCTTTTCTGTGCGATAAGCTCCCAAAAGCAACGGTGCCTGTATAATGCAAAGATTGAGTCATTTTGCATTGAAGAAAATAAATCCCTCCTGGAAGCTCTGCTATGCCATTGAAGCTCAGATTCAAGGCCCTGATTTATTCAAGTGATGTGCACATGAATGAACTGCTGTGATGGTACTGCTAGCCAAATCAGGCTAAAACAAAGTTCATTTAAAGTTTGCTCAGTTGAAAACTTGCAAACCTTTCTGGAAAAGTTCATATTTGCTGGTAAACACCTCACATTCACAATGTTTACTTGGACAGCAGTAATTAAATTATTTGCCTTAATCTAATTAAGAGAATCGTTTCGTTTTCCATTTTGTTTCCGTTTTCCTTTCCTTTACTTTTGTCATTCAAAACATCACAATAGAATTGTAATAAGAGAATGTAATGAGAGAGTAATGTAAGAGAACAATAAGATTAAGCTGTTTACATGAGTTGCTTTTTGAATGTTTTTTTCATGGTCCCGTTTTACATGTTATAGCACATAATTCGATTAACATCATTGCGTTACCGCGATATCCGCATTTCCTCTGGAGTTTCATGTAATTTCGGGTTTCATTATTAATTTGTCAACTTTAACTATAGTTTGGCACTTTCACTTTCATTCGGACATGCCCCATGTGTGTGTGTGTGTGTGTGTGTGTACGTGTTTTTGTGACATATCAGGACACAAATCTGTAGTATGACATGGGTATGACACAGGTATGACGAAAAGGAGGTTAAATATGAGGACATTGGTAAAGTCTTCATTTCTCAAAATGCTTATAAATCCCACAAGATGAGTTTAATCAGAGAGTAAGGCTGCACACAGTCTCCTGTGATGATTGGGTTTAGGGGTGAGGTGGGGCGAGGGCAATACAATATACAGTTTGGACAGTATAAAATGAATGGAAACCTATGTAATGTCCCCACTTTTCACAAAAACAAACGTTTGTGTTTGTGTGTGTGTGTGTGTGTGTGTGTGTGTGTGTGTATGTGTGCGTGTACTATCCTGTCGCAAATCGCGCCGAAAAGTCCTACATGACGGTAATAGTTCAATAGTTCCTAGGGTGGCAGAATAGATTAGGGGCGTGATTGTCCTTTGCCTAGAGCGGCAGTTCAGCTGGCTCCGGCCCTGTTAATTAGAGAATTGTCTTAATCGAATTATTGGTGTCCATATAAACGTATGTTGGTTTGAGGTGTGCTTTTGGGCTCTGCTTTCTATGATTTAAAAATACCTTTCAATTAATTTCATCTTTTCAGTTTGTTAAGGTTAGACGTCTACGAATAAACTGATTTCTAATCTGAAAGGCTTCTTTATTTTTTGTTATCATTTTTTAAACTCATTCACTATCCATTGGCTTAGGCCCCGTTTACACTAATGCGTTTTAGTTTTAAAACAGTTTTTTAAAATGAAAATGATCCTTGTCAATATTTGCATTTCACCTAGCATTTCTGAACAGCTCCATCCACACTACACCGCTCAAAATGCACACTCTGACATGCGCTGCAGCATATGCAGAGATCTGAGCTCCGGGCAGTCAGCGGTTGCTTTAAGCACACGCACACCTCCCCAGGTGAGATCAGCGCACGTTGGACTGTTCATCAAGGATATCCAGCTGAATTTCATCTCACTATACTTGTTAGATGTGATATTTAACTCATCAGGTCTCTATCTAACAACTCTTCCGTCTTTTGAGTCTATCATTTTTTTTCAGGTAACGTGTTTTGGCTGAGCACAAAGATAAGTTAATGTATTAATTTATGTAACCACCGCGTACACTGATTCTGCTCATTTGACTGAATGACTTGTCTTTATTTCCTATATCGTATAAACTTATTGTACGTTACACTTTTATAATGGCTATTATTGAATATTAAAACTGATATTCAGCAAAAGAGAGGGTATGTTTCATATTCTTCAATGAAAATGAAAGGAGGCAGTTATGTTATAGGCTCCGCTTTGTTATAAATATACATACAGTGAAGATGACGGTTATATAAATATGTAGGTACACAATGCCTTAGCATTTTTGGTGCCTGTTAAGTTAATATCAAAATGAAAATAGGCAGTTGCTTATATTATTTTTCTTATTGTTAAGATAGCCAGGGTGATGTGAATGACATTATAAAGTACACTGTTGCCCTTGAAGATTTACCCGAGTTCTCGCCTTCTCGGGAGTTTGTTTTCCACATCATACTTGCGACGTCTGAACTTATAAAGAAAGGATGCAAGATTGAACTTTGTGCACTTAATATTGAGAAAAACCCCAATCACATCTCCATTTTCCCCCATCCACACTGACACGGAGCAGCATTAAAATGAAAACAACCTCCTCAACGTTTCTAAAACAGTCCGTTTTCGGGGCTCAAAAACTCCGGGGTAGTGTGGACGAAAGCGTAACCGTAGCAAAACTCAAGCGTTATGATTTTCTTTTAGTTGGAAACCGCTAGCCATTTCCATCTATAGTAGGATAATAGGAAAGAAAAACAGCCAATGGCTACTGGTTTCTTTAAAAGTAACTTCTTTTGTGTTCAACAGACAAACTCAGACCGATTTGGTGCAAGTGGAAGATGAATAAATGTTGACCGATTGTGTTTCTTGGCTTTCTTTTCTTCCCTTTTTGGGTAACTCTCCCTTTAAGATGATGGAATAAAGTGCAATACAATTGAATGGATCTGTTTTGGATGACCTGTTTCTTTAAAGTCAATCAACAAAATTTATTCAGCTCCAGAAACATCCTCAGTTTTCTGCTAATCTGTTTTGGGGCCACAATCTCTCATGATCTATCGGTTTTGTCCGCTTTTTATTTGGGAATTTCTGGTATTCATGTGTGGCTGGCCCAGTCTGGCCTGGAAGTGTGATGTGGTGGTGTGTGTTAGTGTGTATGTCTCTGTGTGTACTGTATGCGACTGTGTGTGAATGTGTGTGTCTGCTTGTATTTGTCTCTGTGTGTGTGTGTGTGTTTGTCTGTAAGCGTGTGTCTGTGTGTCTTTGTGTCTGTGTGTCTGTGTGTGTGCGTGTGTGTGCACATATGTCTGTCTGCCTGTTTGTCTGTCTGTCGGTCGGTCTGTATGTGACTGTGCGTATATCTGACTGTGTTTGTGTGTACGTATGTGTGTGACTGTGTGATTGTCTGACTGTAACTGTGTGTGATGTATGTGTGTGTGTGTTTGTTTGTTCTCTCATCAGCATGAGAGGACTTGTTCTGAATGCGTATTGTAAGTGCCGTGGGGAGAAGCGTTCTCAGGGGATTGGGTCACATGCGGCGCGCTCTGGGTCGGCTGATAGGGGTGGCTGCAGCCGCGCTTGGAGTTTTTCATCCCTCAATCCCCTCCGGTGCTGGATGAAATATTAATGGCCAAACTCTGAAACAGCAGCTTGTTTACCGCCCAAATTTTTCCTCAGGCTGAACTTATCACAGACAGCCCACGGTATCACTTCTCCTGCATGCGAGATGCTGGAAAACACACCGGCCTGCTGAGAATGCAACTCGCCTGAGCTTTCTGTGCCTCTTTTTTTAATGCAAGTTTATGCATACGCTTTGATTAGCAATTTAAGCTTTTGTTCATACTTCCGAATGAACCACAGCACTTAATTCACCCTGCAGTGTTTGTGCTACACTCTAGGCATGAGATGATAACCGATTTACAATGGTTTGTAATGTAAAGGCATGGGTAGAAGGTTCTGACTGTTTGATAACCTTGGACAAAAATATCATAGTTTCACAGTATCACGGTATTGTGATTGCTGCTCTAAAATAAGTTATTTTTAAATGTTTGACTAAAAACATCCCTTTAAACACAATATATTTTATTTTTTAAAGCTTTAAAAATATTTTGAAACAGTAAAAACGTCAGACTACTTTAAATAATGAATAATGCATCATTGACTTCTGCTGTCTTCATTAGTTTCAAAAACAGATTTCTTAACAATTTAAGACGGCATCTTTTGATATCAGCGACGCAGTGGGTAGCACGTTCGCCCTACAGCAAGAAGGTCGCTGGTTCGATCCTCGGCTCAGTTGACGTTTCTGTGTGGAGTTTGCATGTTCTCCCTGCATTCGCGTGTGTTTCCTCTGGGTACTCCGGTTTCCCCCACAGTCCAAAGACATGCGGTACAGGTGAATTGGGTAGGGTAAATTGTCCGTAGTGTATGAGTGTGTGTGTGTATGTGTGGATGTTTCCCAGAGATGGGTTGCGGCTGGAAGGGCATCCGCTGCGTAAAAACTTGCTGGATAAGTTGGCGGTTCATTCCGCTGTGGCGACCCCAGATTAATAAAGGGACAAGAAAATAAATGAATGAATGAATCTTTGGATATCTTTCTCTGCTGGAGGTACTGTTGTACTGAAAAAAAATAAAATAAAGAAATCTTACTCATACCTTAGGAACAATATTACTGAAAATTTTGGTGGTTTTAAAACAATAGCTGCATCCCAAATGGCACACTATGCACTCTTGCACTATGTACTTGTGCACTTACACACTCAACAGCATAGTATATGTATGTAGTGTCAACCCAAATGGAACACTAAAGGTTTTTTAATATGTTGAAATTCAAACTGTTTTCCTGGTGACGTTTGCCGGTTGCCAAATTAGTTAAATAAATGACCAAAGTACCAAATAATACCTGACATGAGTATAACTGCATTCACCACTGGGAGGTGCTATAATCACTCTCTGAGAATTTTGCTTTCACAAATCCAAAATAAATCTAGTTATGCAAGATGTGCACCTGAAAGCTCCGCCCCTTCCACTTCATGAGCAGCGGCGGTCGTTAAGTGCGTGAAGTGTCCATCATTCCACACTTCATTTTACCATCTGAAGGAGTGCACCATCCATTAAAGTGCACTTATTATTTTCAGAGTTTTCAGTTTGATTGTACTACTTACACTATTTATACTACAAAATGGCGTAAAATAGTGCATAAGTATGGGATTTGTGATGCACCTTTTGACTTTTTTTAAACCGCGGTATACCTTAAGAACTGTTATCGTCCCATGCCTAGAGTGATAGTAAGTGCTTTTTTTTTTTTTAAGTGTTGTTTACGACTATTTTATTTAGTTTTTTAGGGAAACAGTATCTCCATTAGAAAAAGACCATCCAAATTAAAAGCTATTGGTCAGCCTACAATTCAGGAAACCTTTGAAAAACAAAATCGCTTTCACATTGATTGTGCTGAATGTACGTTTTTAAGTCTTCTAAAGCATAAAAATACCATAATATGTTTGCAGACATTTAAGAAACATGCTAAGTGAACGTTTATCTGAAAAACAATGCTGAAGTCAGATAATCTGCTTTGAAAATGTGCGTTATGTGCTGGAACGTCTGTCTTTGTTTTGGTTCTTTTAACCCGACCAATGCTAGTTTAGCCAATGATGTTTCAGCACCACGGGTTGCCTTTGTGGAAAACAGTGTATTTGATTCATTTAGTGAGGAAGGCTCTCAAACTGTGTGTCCGTGACCGAAATGCGACCTCCGGAGGACAGTAGCAGACTCTCAAATGAGACGCAAATTCAGAGTTCCACGTGAGGTGGTTATTAATTAGCAAATAATATAAATATTATGAACGTAAACATTAGGTGAGCAGATTGTATTGCAAACCTGTTTCCTAACAACACGCTATGTGACACGATACACAGTGATAAGTAATTTGGCTGTTTGCACCAGACAAAAGACGACAGAAATTTAAATATTGCCATTCAGAAGCACAGAATAGTGCACTCGCTGCACCCCAACGAAATGGTCAGGTTTATTATCTAATTAATACATATTAAAGCTCTTTAACATGATTAAATGTGGATGCTGAATCACTGATATGTGTTGGTTTGCACTGAGTCACAGTCCTGAAGTTCAATTTTAAACAGTTTATTTTATTTTTACTGCTGCTCTCAGTAGTATGGGAATACATGTCATGTGAAATGGCATTCAAACTCACAGTATTATCATTTAACACTGAATAAAGCACATGAGGTGTACCTGAGGTGATCATTGTCAGTTTTCTGTTTTTCAGCTGCAAGAAATAGAAGACATTTCTATAATATAAATTTGAGGTGTTGGTTTCAACAAAAAACTCCATTTAATATGGAAAATTTTCCTTCTTTCGCGTGCCATTGCTTTTATTTAGAACACAATTTAAGTCAGCCTTTAGGCTCAATAGTCAGGCACACTCCTGTGTATGTCATCAATCTGGCAACCTGTGCTTGCATGTGTTTTGAACCAGGAGTGAAATACCTAGTTCAACCACTGGGTGTCAAACTTGCATACTGCACCTTTATCATCCTATAGATCAACTATGGACCTGAACAGTGTGGTGTCTTCATTTATATCCAGAGAAATAAAAGATGTCCAAAGATGCCTTTTCAAGATAAAGAAATCTTTGTTTTTAAAACTAATGAAGACAGCAGAAGTCAATGATTCATTTCAATTATTTAGCCTGACACATTTACTGTTCTGAAAAATCATAAATGTTTCTTAAAATAAAATACATAATGATGGGGAGGGGTTGTTTTTAACCCAAACATTTAAAAATAACATGTTTTAGAGCAGTAATCACAATACCATGATATTTCTATCTAAGTATCCTTCATACCATCAGAATCTCATGCCCAGTACTGATTAAATTGATTGCGATAAAGGGATAGTTCACCCAAAATCAGAATTCAGTTGTTATTACTCACCCTATGTTGTTCCAATCCCCTGAGACTTTCAGGCAGGACTTTTTGCATCTGAACATATTCTGATTTAATGTGCTTTTATTTCGAATGTAGGTATTCCTGCATGCAAATGGTACTGGGACAAAATACGACACAGTGGAGGTGGATCCAGAGAGACCCATTAACGCTGATCTACTGCTGGACGCCACCAAACAGAACGTCTTCGTATTGACTGAAAGAAAGGTACTGGAGACAAACTGCTTCCTTTTATCTGCCGTCAAGTGAAACAAACAGCATCTGTTACATTCACACTCTCAAAGGGGAGATTACACGTTTGCTTTAACAAACATCCTTCGAATGACAGATTTCTTCAGATGAAAGTCTGGTTTCGTTTTGTTTTTTGCATTGAGCAAACGTCAACCAATAAAGCGCAGGCCTTTCAAAGTTTTTTACCAAGTCTTATCTGTCACATCCATAATAGAGAGATGTCACATCCATAACCCAGTGTTTCCCTCATAAATGCAAAAATGTATAATAATATAAAATAAATCAATTTTTTCCCAAAACCAAGCAGGCCAGTGACG
Organism: Danio rerio; assembly: GCF_052040795.2. Classification (NCBI taxonomy): domain Eukaryota; kingdom Metazoa; phylum Chordata; class Actinopteri; order Cypriniformes; family Danionidae; genus Danio; species Danio rerio. The sequence goes on from NC_141028.1 coordinate 10,039,390, forward strand.
AGGAATAAACTTAACCAATTGACCAAAGTGAAGTAAAAAATGTATATGGTATATTATCTATATTATCTATATTTACAATTATTCTTCACCAATTGACAAAAGTTAAGGAAAAATAAACTTGTGAGAAAAACCAGGCTTAGTTGGGCACGACCATTTCTCCTTTGGCCAAATACATTAGCTCATTTGTCCTATTTTGACAGTTATGCCATTAAAATAACCCATCGAAAAAGGCTTTAAGAAGTAAAGGAAGACATGCAAGTAAAGTCAACTTTCAATGTATTGTTGTTAAATAAAGAACATTTTACAAGTAAAATTTATTCTAAATCTTGCACCTTATTCTTGAGAGATCAATAAAGTGTTGTGAAGCACCAAAGGCTGCCCATATTATTGTCACTTATAATAATTATCTGGCTATTCTTGTTATTTATGAATTATCAAATGTACTTTTTTGCAAGAGAGGCTTAAATTGTGAAGCTCTACATTATTATCATTATTATCTTTATCATCATCATTATTATTAACATAATTTTTTATCATAATGCACAAATTCTGACTGAGGAAAGTTGAATGTGCTGGCCAGTTTGTTATTTGTCTAATAACTGACAAAAGGCCACAGTTTTTACTTTAAAGCTTTAACAGAATCCTATTTCCCCCTAGTGATATATGATGTAATTAATTAGTATTTTAAATATAAATAGCCTATTTTTTCAGATTTTCTAAAGTGTTTAGAAAATGTTTTTGGTACATCAAAAAGTGTGATCATCTTAAGTAAAATGTACTCAGTTTCGATAGTATTTGGTCCCTCTCTAAACTGAGTACTAGTTATTCATGTTAATGAGGCAATGAAAGGATTAATTCGGTGATGATTGAGCACAGATGATGAACACCTGCTGTTATTACAGAAACAGAAAAGAGAAACCTAAAACTACATCTGACGTCAGCCTCATCCTTAGATGAAAGCTGAAATATACTGTAAAACATTGAATCTCTCAAAATCTCAGCAAAGGATCATTAAGCAAACTCCACAGCAGCTTTACTTGTTACCAACCTGTTTGCCTTTATTTAAAGAGTAACCAAATACCCTCTGAACTGAGTAAATTTTACTCGAGAGGATTTCGCTGTGTAATCCAACAAAAAAAAAAAAAAAATCATATTTATATAGAAATGAGTCGAATGACTGCAAAAACGACTGCTTTTTGAGAAAAAGAAAGAACCACTTCTTTTACCAGGCTAGCTATGGGCCTGCTTATCTGTTTAATTTGTATTATTTTATTTGGGTTGTGCAGTTTAATTCACAGAGTTTTTACACAGTTTACTGTATACTGTAAACTCGCAGACTTTTTTGGTCGCATCCATAACGCATGTTTATTTTCCTCATTTAAAATATATAAAAAATGTTTACAGATTAATATCTTTCTGATGTTATTACTCTGTGGTTAGTTGATTGTTAAAATATAAAGAAATGTAACATATACTTTCTATGTGCGTTGATGTTTTGAGTTTTTACTGCAAATGTCACATCCATAACTCTGGAATTGCTCCATTGTCGAATAATTGCTGGTGATTTTGTCTCGGCAGCCAATCAGAATCACACTGTTCGCGTATGCAAAAGTTGCGTTCTGTTGCATTTTATCGGTTTGCAATTTGTGAACAGTGCTTAGAGCCTGTGATTTGTGTCTCTGTGTGTTTCAGGTTACGAAGCTCCATGTGGCTCAGTGTGAGAAACATTTAGACTGCCACTCCTGCCTGTCAAATAGAGATCCCTACTGCGGCTGGTGTTCGCTGGAGGGCAGGTACTGGAGCTCACCTGTCTGCTGTTACACACACACATGCACACACACACTACCGCCTGCTCTTTCAACACACACTTCCCATCAGGCCACACCTCTCGCTTTACATAAACATCTCGTTTAATCATACAAAGATCTATGGAAATGATTCAGAATTGTTTTTTTCAACGACTTCTGCTTCCACTGCAGTTGCACTACCGGTTCAACTATTGTGGGATGTTTGTGTTTTTTCTAGGGATCATTTTTAGGTTTGATGCTACACTATTTGTTAAATTTGTTAAATTTGATGTCAGTATCTGTTAATAATAATATATCCTTTTAATAGGGATCAAAAGTCACAGTAATGTAACAAAACACTTCTGTTTCAAATATGTGTCGCTTTATTTTAATGGAAATTTCACACTATTATCATTAATTCATTTTCCTCAGTTCCTCATTTATCAAGCGTCGCTACAGCGGAATGAACCACCAACTATTCCAGCCTATGTTTTACGCAGCGGATTTGGCACTATTAACAAACCATTAACAAACTCTTAACTCTTTAGACTTTGAGCTTATTAAACAACTAATCAGCCGCTTATTAATAGGTATTAACAGGTCCTGGGTAGGATTAGGGATGTAAAATGAGATCATACCTATAAGTGCTAATAAACAGTTAATAACTTAATAATAATAATAAATAATAATAATAAAAATAATAACCCAAATATGTTTTTCTTTTGAAGCTTTTATTCATCAAAGAATCATAAAAAACTAATGAGAACACAAATGAGTAATAAAAATAAAGCATTGTTTACATTGCAACTGTTTTGAAATGCATGCATTCTTAAGGACTTCTGACTTGAAATAAAACCGTACTAACATCAAACTTGACATTACTGTGCATATGTTTTGTTAAATAAAACGTATAGTATAGTATACAGCTTTATTTTGCTTGTTTTGACACATTTAAAAATTGTGGCTAAGAAATAATTAGTTGTTTGGTGTGAGCGAGGCAGTGGCGCAGTAGGTAGTGCTGTCGCCTCACAGCAAGAAGGTCGCTGGGTTGCTGGTTCAAACCTCTGCTCAGTTGGCGTTTCTGTGTGGAGTTTGCATGTTCTCCCTGCCTTCGAGTGGGTTTCCTCCGGGTGCTCCGGTTTCCCCCACAGTCCAAAGACATGTGGTACTGGTGAATTGGGTTGGCTAAATTGTCCGTAGTGTGAATGTGTGTGTGGATGTTTCCCAGAGATGGGTTGCAGCTGGAAGGGCATCCGCTGAGGAAAAACTTGCTGGAGAAGTTGGTGGTTCATTCTGCTGTGGCGACCCCGGATTAATAAAAGGACTAAGCCGACAAGAAAATGAATGAATGAATGTTTGGTGTGGACAGAGATAAATTTGGTAAATCCTTTATTTTGAGTTCTGAAAAGTCATGTGAAATACAAACTAATTGTTATACTATGAAAGCATGACCCGTTTGCTACACGACACACAAAAAGTAAAATGAATGAGGAGGCATGTGGAGATAACGCAAAATCTAAATCAAGTAATTTTAGCATGTCAAAGTCATATTTATGTGTTAAAAATATATTTTCCCAGCAATAAAATTGTGGCTAGTGAAAATGCACAGTGGCTAGTAATGTTGGAAAACTACTAGCCACAATGGCTGGTGATCAGAAAAGTTAATGTCAAGCCCTGTTTATAATATACGTTGATAACAATTTAAAGTAATGGTACATTTAGTTAATTTCTGTTAATGTATTTAATAACATGAAGAAAAAATTTGTAATTCATTTATTTTGGCATTCATTCATCTTTTTTTAATATTAGTAAATGTTTTTAAGTTTAATAACGTTCAAGCAAATAAAGTTCATGTTAACTCACAGTCAGGGCCGGAGCAAGCTGAACTGCCGCTCTAGGCAGAGGACAATCACGCCGCCCTCAACCCCAATGTGAAAACGAAAGTGACTGGTTATGAAAATTAAGTGAGGTGTCGCGGACCTCTTTTCTGCCGCCCTATGCGCGGATATAACTGAGGACATGCGGGTGCTGATGGAGGTGTCGCTCACGCCGCCCTCTATTCTGTCATCTATGCGCGAATATATCTGAGGACGCGGGTCGTGAGGGAGGTGTCGCGGACATAACTGAGGATGCGGGTGGTAAGGGAGGTATCACGGACGCCGCCCTCTCTATACTGCCGCCCTAGGCGGCCGCCTAGGACGCCTCAATGGACGCGCCGGCCCTGCTCACAGTGCATTAACTAATGGCAGCAAGCACAACTTTGGATTAAAATAGTGCATTACTAAATTTTGACTATGATTAATAAATGTTTTACAAGATTATTCATACTTAGTTAGAGTTAGTAAATAAATTTATTAATGGATTATTATTCTAAAGCAGGGAGCACCAAACGTGTTCCTGGAGGTCCGGTGTTCTGCAGATTTTATCTCCAACCCTAATCAAACACACCTGAGCAAGCTAATCAAGGTCTTACTAGGTATACTTGAAACACCCAGGCAGGTGTTTTGAGGCAAGTTGAAGCTAAACTCTGCAGGACACTGGACCTCCAGGAACGAGATTGGTGACCCCTGTTCTAAAGCATTAGCAATACGTTTATGTTTATAAACCGGCCAATATTTAATTTAGTCACCAATAATCATCCTCTTCTCCTGGAGTTTTTAAGTTTCTTGCTTGCTCATGCAATGGATTAATTCTGTGGCATTTTAAAAGTGTTTGAGTTTGACATCCTAAATCACCATCCACCTTTTTTCAAAATCTCAGACTTTGTTTGCATGCCCTAATGTTGACACGTTTACGTTTATAAGATATCTCAAAATCTCTGCAAATTTCAGCAGCCTCTTATCTCATCTCGTGTGTTTTTGTGTGTCAGATGCACGCGGAAAATGGATTGCGCACGACACGCTCAGCCTCATCACTGGATCTGGAGCTACAGCCACGAGCGCCAGTGTGTGTCCATCCAGAGTCTAGAACCCGCCATCCAGAGCAGAGAAGAGCAGACGCAGGTATAAAAACCCTGTTCCCAGATCACCTCCCACACGCCGCTGCCACACTACAGTCTGTGGGCTCCTCATTACAGCTTATTTTAGCCAAGAACTGCACACTTAGACAGGAAGTGACTCCCTGACCGACATGCAACACAGTGCCTAATAAGGTGTTATGTGATAAGGCTGATAAAGCTGTGAGACTTAATTCTGGCCTGCAAGTGCAATAAGCCATATTTTGTCAATTTCCTACTCTAGATTAGGGGTTTTTCAAACTTTTAGGACACACACCCCCCAAGTTCAATTTCATCGCGCCCCCCCCCAGACACCCCTCCCTCGAGCTAAAATTATAATGCATGCGCAAACATCATTCACATATTACTTGCTGCATTTAAAGTGTGTAGAATCAATTACATTGAAGCATAAATACCTTACCTGGTTAAGTGTGATGGCTGAGCCGTTTTCTGCGAGGACAACATGCTAATCTGTGGTTGGATTTCTGATACGACTAGCCGTAAATCATCTTGACTCAAGAAGCATGAGCCATAGCCACAGCTAGTTTATTGCTGGAAGTGGTGTTAGTTAGACCAGCAGGGGGCACCCAATCTGTGGTCTGTGTGTGTCCTAATGCCCCAGTGTAGTGAAGGTGACTCTATACTGCTCAGTGCTCAGATTAGCATCACGCTAAGGAGGGGTTTTGGGAACAAATTAATCGCTGAACGAATCATATGGGAGTTGCTGGGATTATTAGTTAAAAATAAATGCATATTACTAGACAATGAAAGTGTTTTTTGACCTTGCATGCATATCTGACTGTTGTTGGAGATCCCCAAAACCAAAATATGACCTTTTTAATGCTTAATAGGGGCTCTTTAAATTGTTTTAAATTCAAAATTGAAATGTATACATCAATTTAAAACCTATGAATGACAAAACATTTCTGTGATTGTGTATTAAAACCACTCCACTTTTGCTCTTTTTGGTTTAAACCAACTTATCCCTCAAATTTTCCAAAATTTTCTACAAAAACAAATTATTAGTCATTTGGTTATCCCTATGATCACACATGGACGGATCATAAAGGTGTCTGCAAAGTCGTACCTGATTTAGACAAAATCTCTTCAATGTAATTCATATTCAACTTAAAGTCTTTAGCTTCTGCTATCTTTTGTTCTCTTTGAATTTATTGTCTTATTAAAGTGATTGTTGAATCAAATGCACTCTTGCTTCATTTACTTTGATTCTACTTTGTCTTTGTAGAAAACTAATTTTCATTTCTGTCATACATACAGAAGATTAAAGTTTTCTTTCAAGATACCAAAGTCTGTCTTCAACAGTAGATGTGTCAATAAAAGACAGCAATCTGTGCTCGAGGTCTTCAGTTGCACAACACACATTCTTATAACAGGTCAAGAATTGTAGGTTTTTGCTACACCACAGACAGACTCCACCAGATCACATCTTATGCAATACCCACAGACTATTACACATACCCCAAAAACCTTGGTTTTAACAAGCCGAGCACAAAACCCCCCACCAGCATCCAAAACAAAAGTATCGACAATATCTCCTATTAGTATTCACAAGACCAACCGTGGCCTTGCACCGTCTTAAAATGTCTGATCTGTTTTTTTCTTCTTCTTCTTTGCTTTCAAGGTCTCTTTCACAGTTCTACAGTTGCCAGTCTTGTCAAAGGATGAGTCTCTATCCTGCGCTTTTGGGAGTTTGGCTGCTCAGCCTGCGGTTGTCTTGGAGAACAGAATCACATGTCAATCACCGGCGCCGGAGCTGCTCCCGCCGAGTCCGCCAGGCAACGGTGAGCCACGCTGACTCCATCACACTGCCAACACGCTTCAATCCCAGCAACCAACTGTTGAGCCCAGAGACTGAAAGCCAAACCAATTCCATTCAGGTTTATTTGTATAGCGCTTTTCAGAATAATTTGTTTCAAAGTACAAAAAGGTGCACATTATTGCATTACAATCAAAATCAGAAAAATTACGGGTATTAGTTACCATAACTTTATTACTTACTAATAGCTTTACCTAATTAACTAGTAACTAATAGCTAAGTCCCTTTAAGGCAAGTCATTTCTCTCGGTAACCATCTTTGAAAGGCCTCTCGGGCATTCTGTCTGAATGGAAAACATCAAATTCTCCACAATTGTTTGCAAAGTTTACGATTACATTACAAATTTGGAATCACCAATAAAATTAAACAAGATCTGTCTCATAAGATTCATTTCTAAAACGTTCAATCCAACTAAAATCAACATATTTTCAGGTTGCCTGAGCTAATGCTCATGCTCTCTCGAAAGGAACAAGATCACGGCACCAACCTCATTTATGGCCATTCTACACATATCACACATTATCAACGTCAGGTTGTGCTGGTCTTCAGAAGTAATTCACAACTTGGTCTTGATGGCAAATCTCTTTCAGTAATGACAACGACTCTTTGTTTACATGTTTGTGAGTGTTTGAGTAGTTGCTGCCAGAGGTGGGAGTAGTCACACATGTGCAAGTCTCAAATCATATCCTTTAAGTCAATTTTTGCCAGACTCAAGTCAAGTCACTGCTTATTTCAAATCAAGTCATAGCTTGGTTTAGCAAGTCACTTTCAAGTCAATCACGTTTTTGACAATTTTCGAACTTTTTGCAATTTTCTATCTACAAAAAAAAAAAAAACATGTTCACATAAAAGGCGTGTGCAGCCAAGTTAGCACATTATAAAAAAATCTACTACTACTACTACTACTACTACTAATAATAATAATAATAATAAAAGTGACATTACAAAGACTATAATGCAAATAAAAACTTACATTACGCAAATATAAAATAATGAAAAGTAATCTCATTCAAGATGGCACAAACATGCCTCCTTTAGTGCAATCAGGGCAGACTTGCTATGGGGAGCACCGTGTCATGTGATGTGTGTTTGACAGGATGCGTGTACTTTGTTTGTTTTATATAGTTTACAAAACCAAAAACCTTATGTTTTCAGGTGTAGTTAGTTCATTTAAAAGTACAGATTTCAAGCTCTATGCTGAAATATTTCTTATGTCTGTGAAGCACGTATTCGCTGAGATTACAGTGCGTATTGTTTACCACCAATGTTGTAGTAACTCCTGTACTATTAGACGGAGCTTCATTTGACATATTGACTGTTAAACTTTCCCCATTCAAAACTATACGAGTAATACGACTTGTGTATTCTCTTTGCTAATAGCTTTTAACAGTTTAAGTTAGTATATATTAACATAGTTAACCTGCGGTTAAATAGTATATAGGTGATGCTTTCTTAATCTATGCTTCTCCTATTGTTGTCTGAAACCAGCCATTATGCTTTTAAAATCTTGCCTTTTTTATAATTAACATCTTGATGCATTAACGCCATTTAGTTGAATGACTTTCAAGCTATAATTAAAGCGATAGTTCACCCAAAAAATGTGCTCACTGTGTACTCATACTCAATTGGTTTAAATTGAGTTTCCTTTTTTATGCTTAAAAAAAGAAATAATTCTTAACAAAATAATATGTTTTGAAGAATATTGAAAACCAGTAACCATTGACTTCCATAGTAGGAAAAACAAATATTACGGAAGTCAATGGTTACAGGTTTGCAACATGGTTATTATCTGGATGGTGGCTCACTAAGAAAGCTAAATTGCTCCTGGAATGGTGTTAGTGCAACAGCATGGGGCGCTCTACCTGTGGTCTGTGTGGGTCCTAACGCCCCAGTATATTAATAGGGCCTCTATACTGCTCAGTAAGTGCCGTCTTTCAAATGAAACGTTAAACCAAGGTCCTGACTCTCTGTGATCATTAAAAATCCCAGGATGTCCTTCATAATGGCCTCTGTCCATCATGGCCTCCAAACCATCCCCATGTAATAATTGGCTTCATCACTCTGTCTCATTTTCACCAATTAGCTGGTGTGTGGTGTGCGGTCTGGCGCAATATGGCTGCCATCACATCATCAGGTGGATGTTGCACACTGGTGGCGGATGAGTAGATACCCCCAATGTGTAAAGTACTTTGAGTGTCCAGAAAAAACTATATAAATGTAAGGAATTATTATTATTATTATTATTATTATTATTATTATTATTATTATTATTATTATTATTATTATTATTATTATTATTATTAAATGTAATAAAATCTAGCATCTGTAACTTATTAATTCACTATAACCCTTATTTAATTGCTTAAAAAATGGCTATATTTTCACTGGCTAAGTAAGATGTATTCTATAATAAATCACATTAGCTTTCATAACCATACATGGCTTCTGATGTACCTCATGTGTTTAATGAACATATGCAAATCTTCATCAGTCAGTATTAAAAATAGCTTAATTCTTAATTAGCATATTTGAATTCTGGATAAATGATGGAAATGTTGTATTCTGTACATATAAACTCATTTTGATGGCTGGAATACACTCCAACATGTTGGACAGAGGTTTATAATGGTGTAACATCAACTTTCAAAACTAGATCAAATGTCTCTGCGTCAGAAGCAGATTTAAATGTCACAGCTGTGATCGTCAAAGGTTTAATATACATATTGCAAATCACAATCTTTAAGATTTAATGTCTCTTGGGTATTTAGATTAAAAACGCAATCTTTAAGGATTAATCTTGCAGTTCTAACTGAAACTGGTTACCATGTTCACCCAAAAATGAAAATGTCCTGTTAATTTACCCACCCATAGATTTTTAGCTAAATCGGTGGTCCTCTGTGATTTCTTATAATGGCAGTGAATGGTTACCGATTTTCTAGATTAAAAATAAACACAAACAAGTCTAAATCAATAGCCGTGGCTCCTGTTCACGCACTGAGGCCTTGTGAAGCTTAAGGACCATTCTGTGTAAGAAAATGAACATTATTTACAATATTATTAGCTTTAGAACACAGCCTGGTCAAACAGTTCACAGCACATATGTGAATGTAGTCCTAATGTACACTGTTGTACATTAGGTCTACATTTTATTGTATTTTTGCAGTAACTTACTGCAGCACAACAACGGTCCCTTTACAGTAATTTGCCTGTAAATGTGTTTTACAGTAGCAGGGCCCTGCCACAATTCACAATAGAGTAGCTCCTCCCCCTTTGAAAAAAAAAAAACAGCCTATAGTGTTTTGTTTTTATACCAGCTCTGCTAGTGAGAGTGGTTGAGATCAAGTGCATCAAATGAAAAGCAAATGAAAAACGTCTTGAAGGGGGCGGGGTATGTGAGATATTAGAGAGCCTTTTGGCCCATTTCCAATGAGTGGTAGGGTATGGTACCGTTTCCACTCAAATGGTACCAAAAAGCGAACCGTACCATACCACTTTTTGGGTACCCCCTCCAAAAGGTATCTTTCAAAACTAAAAGGTACCAAAAGGCGGAGCAAGATGCACAGCTGAATGCTATTGGTTTACAGAGAAATTTCATTAGCACATGCGCAAACCAGGAGATTAAAATCAAATGAACCGACATTTTTAAATTCTTAGCCGAGACATTACATTGTACTATCATATGCATATAATGACAAGCCATGGTCGACCCATGCTCAAACAAACCTCGTCGTCATTTTGGTGAACAGCCACAAAGCCAAGAAGTAGAGCAGAATCTGCTGTGTGTCCTGTTTTTGTTTAGAAGGCCGTCTATAGCAGTTCATGATCACTCGCTCGTTATTTTAAATAAGAAAATTCTGGGCTGATGATAATGATGTGCGCATGATTATTGAACGGCTTCTGCCATCCTTTCAGAAATGCACAAATGCGAGAGTGAAGTGTGAAAAAAATAAACAAAGGAGCAAATGATTCTTTCAGCAACCTAAAAGATGAGCAAACTGCCATGTTTAACTATCACATGGCCTTTCTGACTGTTAGTTTTTAACAAGATGTTAACGTTATATGTGTTGGTGAAGAATAAGATGAGAGGATTGTGCTGACTGTATATGTTTCGTATCGTTTATGAACCCAAATAAGTCCTAAATGTAAGTTTTGGGTATTTTTTATTTGTAATTGGTAACATTTCAGAGAATTTAAGGATATGTATATATTTTATTTATTTATTTATTTTCATATATAATCGCAGACGTTACAGTAGGCTATTTTGTATTATCATTGATCCGCAGCTGTAATCTGTTCATAAAAAGGTTAATAATTTACGTATAGTCACAAGTATTTATATATATATAAAGCATTTGTTTACTAAGAAGGGCTTCTCTTATGATATGTGAACTTCAAGCGAGAATGACGTCAACTGCAACTTTCTGTCGTACAACACACCTACCAAAAGGACACCCATACCAAAACGTACCGTAAAGTACAGTACTTTACCACACTTAATTGTTCAGAAGATTTGATGAGAAACTGAAGTATGAGGTGATGTGAACTCGACTGAAACATCTAAAAATTTCATTTCATTTCATGCAACATTTAAATCAATTTAAAAAAGAAATAACAAATGACATTGATTTAGCTGGATTTTATAAAATGTCTTAACTTCCCTGAATTGAGATGGTTTTGTTTGAATACATTTGCATGGATTTTGTGTACAGTATATGCATTAGCATGGATTTGCTGACATTTAAAGATGATTCAGTTGATTTTCCTGACATTGAATCTGGGTTACAGGGATTATTTTGACGGAGGGTATTAGCTTATCTCCTGCACAACTAGAAAATGTCAGTCTGCCGGGACTCAATATTAAAGCTTCTAGGCAAACAGCAGAGATCCTGACAATGAACCGTGGATCGCTCTAGATCATACTCCAGATCTGTGGTATTTACTGTACAGGGATGGTTAAGCCCATGTTAAATATTGAATATCGAGTGCTCACATTTCAAGGTGGAAAATCTAGGTCAAAACAGAGGAGATTGTAATTGCTATCGGACATTTGCTTGCCTGATATTTTACATGAATCTGTGTATTTCTAGATCATGTTTCTGTTCGAATGGCACTGAAGTTCGGAGACGTGACCATCTCACATGCAAATATCACCTTTTATGACTGTAAAGCAGTTGGACGGCTCAACACTACCTCACCGTAAGGAAACACACAACCACAATTCATGCACACGTATACACAACACCATAAATAGTTCTTGCTGTTTTTGAGTAGGTAAATGAATTATGTAATATATTCTGTTCTCACACAGTACTCCACCTTTATTTTTATGTTTTAAATTTACAAATCATCTTTTTTATACACTCAAAAATTTATAATTGTTTTCTCTTCAATCCACTTAAATTTTTTAACTTAACTTCGATTTGTGTTGCGACAACATGAAGGAATTGTGTATAACCCAGCATTTTTTACAGTATACTTAAAAGCGAATTAAATGCAAGTAAAGCATTTAATAATTCAAATAACCTTTGTGAAAATAAAATATGAAAATACTGATGAAACTATGTTTCATTGACATTCAGCCTAACAGATGTATGTAAAATGCAAGACCATGCTTATTCTTACATGTGCTTATTAAAATATGTATAAAAATAAGTGAATATATTTGTATTTTTTATATTTTAATTATTAAAATGGTTTAGGTCACTCATTTAACCACCAATGTAGAAATTAGAAGTTATAAGTGGATATAAAATGTAATTACTTTCATTCGCAATTTGATTTGTTCTATAATGCAAATTCAATTGTTTTAAAAAATTAGACATTTTGGTGATATTTTTATCTTGATATTCCACTGCTGTCATAAAAAAAACATAGATGATGTCTGTTTCACTTTATGTACTTAAATGTGAATGAAATGATTATGCTATTTATTTTGCTGCTAATTAAAATAAAGTGTTTGCATTCAAACCATTTTTACAGATTTATTTATCAGACTTTTATGACAGTTTAACTAACAAGAGTAAAATAATATTTTTTAGTAATAACAGAACAAATAGATTATATATATATATATACACACACACACATATGTATAATACAAATTTGATAAAAACAACAACAAAAAATTGTACATAAACAATACAGTGCTCAGCATATATGAGTACACCCCTCACAAATCTCTCTTTGAAATTAATATTTTTTATAGGAAGCTATACAATATTATATGTGTGCATATTACATTAGATTATTCAATACTGAAGCCAAATGTGGAGCTTATCTAACAAAATAACTTGCGATAATAGTTCAAAAACTAGTACGCTCAAATTTATGTTATAAAATAGAATATTAAATACAATTTAAAAAAAAAAAAGAAAAAAGTTTTTATCATTTAGTTGAATTATTTTTTTTTTTGGCAATATTTTGCTTGAATTTAATTGTATTATTTTTTGATTTCTAAATATGTTTGGTGACTAAAATATTATTTTATAAATATATGCATGCAATATTCAGCATGCTGAATTAAGTAAAATAAATAATGATAATAAGAAAAGAAAAATTTAAAAGAGAGAAAGAAAAGGGAAAATATATTAAAGTGAATAGACCCTTTTCACATTTCCGTTTTTTTTCATTTGCGAAAGTCGTCATAGTTGGGTAAACTTAGAGCGCAGCGAATAGGAGAGTACAACAAACAATTTTTTTACAATCTTATTTGCTCAAACAATAAAAGAAAAACTCCACGGTGATTGTATAAAGATGTTCAGAAAGAGGGAAAAAAACAGTGTGAGACTGATGATGGCAGCCAGAGGAGAGAATAATGTCAAATTTACTCTCGGCCCCATAGACACTGCATTAGAAACACCTTGCATTTTCATAATTTCGTTTTTTGTAATTTGAAGCAAAAATGATTTAATGCATACATAAATGCTTATAAATCTTCATACGTTTTTAAAAAAAATCTAAATATTCAAAACTTAAAGGATTTGAAATGCTGATGACTGTTAAACGTGTCATAACAGGCTTGTGAAAAGGGTCCAAAGGCTAAGGGGGTTGCATGTGCTTTAAACTTAAGAAAGGATTGTAAGCTTGTGCTTCGAACCATTTTTAGTTTAGATTTTTAGTCCTGATATAATTCTTTTTTTGTGCTTTTCGTTTTTGTGTATGAAAAAAAGTTCATGAGAATCCTAAACGAGTGCATAAAATAAAAGAGAATGAAAATAAACTGAAATATAAATAATTTGGTGAAAGAAACCTAACATTACACAGCATTAAAAATGTACCATATATCTATAATATAGTATGTAGAGATGAAGTCAAAATAATTTGCCCTCCTGTGATTTTTATATAACATTTTACATTTTTCCCAAAACAATGCCTAACAGAACAAGGAATTTTTTTCACAGTATGTCTGATAATATTTTTTTCTTCTGGAGAAAGTCTTATTTGTTTTATTTCGGCTAGAATAAAAGCAGTTTTTAATTTTTTTAACCATTTTAAGGTCAATAATATTAACTCCCTTAAGCAATAGATTTTTTCAATTGTCTACAGAACACACCATCATTAACTTGCCTAATTAACCTAATTAAGTCTTTAAGTGTCACTTTAAGCTGTATAGAAGTGTCTTGAAAAATATCTAGTCAATATTATTTACTGTCATCATGGCAAAGAAAAAAAAGAAAATAGTTATTAGAGATGAGTTATTAAAACTATTATGTTTAGAAATTTGTTGATTAAAATCTTATATGTTAAACAGAAATTGGCGAAGCAAAATATACAGGGGCTAATAATTTTGGTTTCAACTGTATTTTGGCTATGCTATAATTGCACATTCCCACATTCATTTAATGTTATGTGCTGTAGATGCATGGCGTGTGTGAGCAGCGTGTGGCCATGTCACTGGTGTGTGAAGGATGAGCTCTGCACTCATCGTAAAAGCTGCCCTCGTCAACACGTCATCTATAATAGCAGGGTAAGTGTTCATCTCCTCCACCGCTTTCTCATTTCCTGAGCACTACACATGACCCCTGTGGACAGTGCACAAGGTCGCGACCTGTCATTATCAGTGTAAAGATCTTTCTTCTTTCTCAAGGTCAAAAATGAAGGATTACTGCAATCAATAGGCTTCTTAAACTGGAACAAATTGTAGGGCGGGGATTCATTTTGTCATTTGTGATTCAGGGATTATGGTGATTTGCTATTGGTTGGTATCATGTGAGTGACAGGTTGATCCCGCCCTTATATGAAATATTTGTTACAATATTGTCTGTGATGTGGTAGTCCCTGTACCGGCAATACGCTTGTCTAACAATAACAATCAACACTCACATGCTTCAAACGCCATCATCAAACAATGGCCCAAGCGTCACCGCCAACATCTGTGGTGGGAAAAATGGCGGGGGGTAGGCCAGTTACATACTTTGCCACATGGCAACTCTGCATTCTATAGACTTTTTTCTTAGAACGCAAAATTCCCATTTTGTTTTGCGTGTATGCGCAAGGAGAACTTCCAGTCCATCTGATCCAGCTGATGCGTATTACAGTAACATTTGGATAGCTTTGAAATGATAGTTTTAACCTATTTTACCTGCTTTTAACATCTTTGAACTAATACTGTTGTCGATCAGCACCATCTCCTGGACTGATTGTTTAAACAAATGTGATCTAATAGGATGGAAAACAGTTGCTGTGAGGCATTTTCTCCTCATTGTCAGACGGCATCTTCTGCAGTTTAAATGAAGCCTCGTCATCGCTAAAGTCAACAGTTTCTCTTTCTTTCAAATATAAAATCAGCCCAAACAAAAGTAATTCTCCAAAGTGTTTGCCACACACACACACACACACACTATTACGCCCCAAGTCTAGGGGAAACAAAAAGGGCATAATAAACGAAGAAAAAAAAAAACAAATGTGTTGGGGTGGTGGATTTCCCAAACAAAACAAAACTTAAAGCAAAAGATTCCCTTCGGTCGACAACCAAACTCACACTCAGTTGAGAGTATATATGAATAAATTTATTATAGAAAAAGGTGGTTAATATAAATGAGCATTTCTTCAGGGTGACCCTAGGCCAAAATAACAAACAAAGTAATCTATAAAATAAATCCACTAAATTACCTATTACTATTTAAAGAAAAATACAAAAAAGCTTACCTTACTTCCTAACATAAAGTCAAAAGTAATTAAATAAATAGGCAGGTCACCCCTACACGCTCAAACTCTCAAAAATATTTTAACGAATGATGGTCATCAGTAGAATGGTTGTTGTTGGTTGTCGGCCGAAGGGGTGAGGGAAACCCAGGAGCTCCACTCCAAACTCCGAACGCACAGAAATGAGCTCCCCGATCCCTGCCGGAAGCTCCTTTTTATACATGCTTTTGCGACCAGCAGCCAATCAGAACAGGGAATCACGCCGGTATGGGAGCCTATGAGACAACAGAAAAACCACAAGGAGGCGGGACAAAAGAAAAAGACAGAGTACAATCCGCAATAATAAATAAATAAATAAAAAACTTCAGTCGTAACACACACACACACACACACACACACACACACACACACACACACACACACGTAGCCAGTACTGTCCCACTAACACACTGATTTAATAACTGTGATAAAGTGAAAAAAGAAAGTGCTATTTTGAAATGTCAGAAAAGCACAAACCGTGGTAAATACTACACAACACAAACTACCTAAATGAAACATTAATGGCTCCCGAGTAGAATAAACATGCAAATCAGCCAGCAGAGCATACACAAAAGACTTTTATTTGTCAGTTTTGTAAAGTGCATGACTTGCATACCTGTTAAGTTTCATGCCAGTAATCTGGTTTGCTATATAATGCAGTGAAGTATTGTGCATGTGTGTGTGCTTGTTGAAGAGCCGCTTACAGCTGACAGGCCAGAAAAACACACACACACACACACATACTTTATATCTGATGGCAGACACGTGAACTAGAACGTTTTCTCTCGCGCTTGAACCACAGATCTGACAAAATATAACGGCTTTAACGCACACTTTTCAGTTGTGCGTCACAAAAACACTCCAAATCCACTGAAAACACTATTAAAACCCATTTTGGGAGCGCAAATTACCTGTTGTAAACGCTGTAAATGGAAGTTCTAAACATTCTACCGGAAGACGCTGGTTGTTATGGCGCCCTCCATGCAGCAGCCAAGAAAGACGTCTATAGAGTACCTAAGCAATATATAAAGTAACAAGCACTTTATACATTAACGTTTGATTTTAGGCATAAAATATATATTTCCTAGGCATTTTATAGAATGCCGGATAAAATGCATTTTATAGAATTATTTTCATGGATCTAAAATACGCACAGTAATCTGTCCTGGTTAAAAGTCCAAGATCAGCAGTTAACTACACATAAACAAGGAGTAATCTCCCATTGAAGCAATGTTATTGTAAACAAATATAATTAAACCATATTTAAAAAAAATAACTGTAAACAAAAGAAAGCAGGTGAAACATACCATGTTTGATAATGAAAGGATGATCAAGCGTACACGGTTAATATAGGCCTGTTTATATAGGCCTGTTTCGATTCTAAGATCACATTTGCGCTAATATTGGGCCATCATGCTTATTGTCAAACCCTGCTTTTAAGAAAATTACAATTTAAAAATAATTTCCAACCAGCCAAAGTGGTTAGTGGAGGTGTCTGTCTAACCCACCAGAGCTGAAATCTACCTGCATTTGGCGGGTTGGCGGGTGTTAATGTAAAGCCCTGTATATATATATATATATATATATATATATATATATATATATATATATATATATATATATTAATTACACACACACACACACACACATATTTTATATTGTGGCCATGGCTATGTATATATATGTTTTATTTTATTTCTATTTAAATGATAATGTTTTGATTATTATTATTATTGGTAATAAAATTAACTTTCCAAAAACAACTTAATTTAAAAAATGTATTATGTTCAAAATTACAAAAAACTTAATCAATAATCTTGCATTCTTACAGTATCTGCTCTGTACAAACAAATCACAGCTTCTGCAGGTCGTTTGCATTTAACTCTAACACACTAAATGAGCAGGTGGAGGTCAGCTTTGCTATTATCGAAAGTCTTATTTTGTGTGTGCATGTGTGCGTCCGTGTGTGCGTGCCTGCGTGCGTTTGTGTGTGTGTGTGTGTTTGCGCGTGTGTGTGTTTGCGTGTGTGTGTGAACAGGAGCAGTCGACGCCCCGCGGGCCTGACTCTTGCCCCTGCGTCTGGGCCCTT
The DNA here is from genome assembly GCF_052040795.2 of Danio rerio. NCBI lineage: Eukaryota > Metazoa > Chordata > Actinopteri > Cypriniformes > Danionidae > Danio > Danio rerio. The sequence goes on from NC_141028.1 coordinate 10,057,281, forward strand.
CAGAGCTCTCCTCTGGTTCCTGTGGGCTTTGACACCGAAGTCTTTCTGCAGGGCAAAAACCTGCACATATTCGAGGTGAAGCTCATCTGTCATTCATCATTCCACCCAATCCATTGTGCCTGAGTCAATATGTTGACCTTGACGTTTCATGCTTGTGCATTTTAAGAGGCCATTATTCCCCATGTTCATGAGGGTCTGGGTGAACACATTTATGATAATGGGGTCTCGTCGTTAGCATTTGACTGTGTGGTTTTCTGAACAGGATGAGGAAGATTACGCCTGCATGTTGATCATCGAAGGCCAGGAGCTGCGTTTGCCAGCCTCATTGGAAATCAGCAAAGAAACGGGGACGCATGTGTTCAAGTGCGAGGCTCATCAGGTGATATTAATAGAGTCCATTTATTCGCATTGCTTCACAGCCGCTGCAGTTAATATAGACTCACGTATGACGTCTGCCCTGATAATGGCTGTAATTTATGACAGCAGCCAGAAAAACATAGCTATTCAAACATGGATTTGTTGATGGTGTCGTGCATAATTTGTGGCCATGCACCTGGCTGATTATACATTGATTTTTTTTTTTTTTGTGCAGTTTCGGTACTCAGGAAAGCAGTTTGAATATTCTGCCCCTGTGTACCTGCAATGGGGGACGCAGCGTATAGATTCAGCACCACATCTCCGCTGTGAGTATCATGACAGTTTTTCTACCATCAATCTTTGAAAATGATCAAATTAACCAGTTTTATTATTGTACATTGGGTTGTAATTTGCAAAACCTAAATACATAAAAACATTATATAAATACATATAATTAATATATAATTATAATGTAATATTAGAATTTTAATAATATTATAATTAATGTGTGTGTATATATATATATATATATATATATATATAAATATATATATATATATATATATATATATACATACATACATACATACACACGCATATGTATATATATATGTACATATACAGTATACATATATATATGTACATATATACATACATATATATACACACACATATACACACACACATATGTACATATATACACACATGTATATATATATATATATATATATATATATATATATATATATATATATATATATATATATATATATATATGTGTGTGTGTGTGTGTGTGTGTGTGTGTGTGTGTGTGTGTGTGTGTGTGTGTGTGTGTGTGTGTGTATAAATGTATATATGTGTGTGTGTGTGTGTGTGTGTGTGTGTGTGTGTGTGTGTGTGTATGTGTGTATATAAATATATATATATGTATATATATATATATATATATATATATATATATATATATATATATATATATATATATACTTTAAGTATAAATATCAATTTTTTTAAATGTACATCTTTTCAAATTTGTAACAATTGAGTTAATTTAATCTATTTGTGTTGGGACAAAGAAACATTCTCTTTATTGTATTTTTACATCAGTACAAATGATAACTTTTACATATGTGTATTTTTTTTTTTCATTTTAAACAAAGTTTTAACATCATGTTACTATTATATGGACAATTGAACAAAAAAAACTGAAAAAAATTGGGGGGAAGAAAAAAAACTGAAAGAAGGAGAAAAAAAACTAAACTAAACAAGGGGGATATTTAAGGTGTTTCTATTAGGGTTCAATCACTGCTCTCTTGTTAAAACACTCAATAAATGGATTCCATATTTCGTGGATATTATTTGTTTTATTTTTAGGGAAAGCCTTAGCTTCTCAAGCTGCAGATAGGACATGACATTTTTATTAATGTGGAGCAGCGTGGTGGATCTTTTTGTTTCCAATTTAGTAAAATCAATCTACGTGCCAAAAAGGTTATAAACCTGATCACTGTACGTTGATAATTCTGCATCACCACTGACACCATATACAGCTAAAATTAGCCCAGGGTATATTTGTTTTCCCACCAATTGTGATATAATTTTAAAAACTGAAGTCTAATAATTAACAATTTTAGAACAACTCAAAAAACATGTGACCAAGCGATGCCTCGGTTTGATTGCATCCATTACACAGTGGGTATACGGCAAGAAACATCTTAGAGAGTTTCAATTTAGACAAGTGGAGTCGGTGCAGAAACTTAAATTGTGTTTAACCATTCAATTCAATTCAGCTTTATTTGTATAGCGCTTTTACAATGTAGATTGTGTCAAAGCAGCTTCACATAAATGGTCATAGTAACTGGAACAGTGTGGTTCAGGTTTTAGTGTTTAAGTTCAGTTCAGTTCAGTTTAGCTCAGTTCAGTGTGATTTAATCATTACTGAGAGTTCAAACACTGAATGGCCAATTCATCGATGCGTAGCTCTACCAATCCTGAACCATGCGAGGCAGTGGCGACAGCGGAGAGGGAAAAAAAACTTCACCTGATGGGAGTGAAGGAAAAAAAAACCTTAAGGGAACCAGACTCAGTTGGGCACGACCATTTTAATTTCTCCGCTGGCCAAAAGTCTTGTGCAGAGCTTCATTCGCCGTGGTTTAGGCTGGAAGATGGCCTCAGCAAAGACTATGCCTGGAACATACAGAACTAAATTGATCTTGTTCTTGTGCTTCCTCCCATTGCTAGCTCCAAGATACTCTTCCCATGCCATTTTGAGATGCTCTAATGAAACATCACATTCTAACTGAGACAATTTGTTATATATAATTGAAATTCCTCCTTTCTTAAATGGGTTCTGTAGAAACAAAGTTTCTTCTATAGAGAGGTTGGTTGTTCAATTGGATATGATATAAAATTCTTTAGGGCAAAACTGCGAACTTGTAGATATTTTTAAAAAATGGGTTCTCGGCAGATCAAATGTATGCTGTAATTGTTGAAACGCTGAAAAACAATTACCAATGAAAAGATCTTTAAAGGAGTGTGTCCCTTTATTTGACCAGAATAATATATAGAGAGTCAGTTTGAGAAGGGGTAAATAAATGATTCTCTGTCTGTGGGCTTAAGACAGAACATGTTTGCCACTTAAAGTGTTTTCTAACCTGTTTCCAAATTTTAAATGAATTAGAAACCACTGGATTGTTTAATTGAGATGTGGGGGGAGCAGATAAAGCTGAGTAAAGTAAAGCTGGCCAAGAGGAAGGGGAACATGACTTATTTTCCATGTCACCTCAATCTGTTTACCCCTCTTTCATCCTAAAAAAAAAAAGTACTCTTATATTACATGCCCAGTAATACAACTGAAAATGCGGTAAACTCATCCCTGCTTTCATTTTATTTCTCTGTAAATATATCTTCTTGCTTCTGGGATTTTTTTTTTTTCAAATGTGTTGGATAATCATCCTGTCTATTTAAAAAAAAAAAAATGTTTCGTTAATATATACTGGGATAGATTGGAAAAGAAACGGATATTTGTGTTAATACGGCCAGCTAACAAAAGAGGAAGATTTGTCCATTTTTTAAAGAGTGGTTGGGTGTTTTCATATAGTTTCAAGACATTTTCTCTAAAGAGTGAAGAAAAATGGGTAACACTTTACTATAAGGTTCATTAGTTAATGCATTTACTAACATGAACTAATCATGAACAACACTTGTACAGCATTGATTAATCATAATTGAACATTTACTAATGCATTATTACCATCCAAGTCCAAGCTTGTTAACATTAGTTAATGCACCATGAGTTAACATGAACTAACAATGAACTACTGTATTTTCATTAACTAACATGAACAAATACAGTAGTAAATGTATTGTTCATTGTTTGTTCATGTTAGTAAATGCATTAATTAACATTAACTAATGAACCTTATTGTAAAGTGTGACCGAAAAATGTTTAGTAATGTGTAATTCCTAGGAATCTAGCATTTTTAAAGTGTTGATAGCCACTGTAATAGATCATGCCATTGGCCAGTTAGAAAACTTTAAAGTCCTTTCCTCTACAATTCCAAGCTTAAAAATCTTTTTGTAAAACTGTAATATGTCTAGCACGTTTTCATGTCTGTTTACATGTGTGCATATGTGTGTGTGTTACAGTGCAGCTGTACGACTGCTCAGTGGGTCAGTCCGACTGCAGCCAGTGTCGTGCAGTTGCAGCGAGTTACGGGTGTGTGTGGTGTGCTGATGAAACCCCCAGCTGTGTGTATAACCAGTCCTGCACCAGTGGAGCTTTGGATACCTGTCCTCCACCTCTAATCACTGAGGTACATCAATGCATGCTCTAAAATTAAGCTTCATGACTGAACTGAGAAATTAATCGCCCACAAAGATACTTTTTTTTGTTTGTTTCCATGTCAGTGGTGTTTTTTCAGTTGGTTTATCTTGTACATTATAGCCAAGAGCACTGATCATGTTGTCATTTGCATAATCATAAACCTGTCATCAAAACATCAAAGGTTTATGGGATTTGATTCTGTGGGAATGCTGCGATGAAACATATACCGCTTGATAAAAGCTTCTCCCTAATGCATAAATGTCAAAAGTAAAAGCAGAAGCTGTCACTGATCTTTTTAAAAGTGGACGTTTGTGTTGGAGGATCTGAGGATTTAGTTTAAGTATTCAGCAGCTGTCTCCATGTGGAGCTTCAAGAGAGCAACCATACATTTTGTGCTGTATTGAGGTTGCTCTTTACTTTAATCATATATATAGCCATTTGTTTTCCGTAATTTCACACACACATACATAAACTACTGTCAGAAGACTGGAGATTTGTTAATATTTTAGAAGAAGCCTCTTCTGCTTACGAAAGCTGCATTTTTTGATCTTAAGTACTGTAATGTTGTGAAATTTTGTTCTCGTATTGAATATAATTTGCAATATTACCATGATTTAAAGCTACATTTTCAGCATCGTCGTTTCTCCAGTCTTAATTGTCACATGATCCTTCACAAATAATTGCTTTATGATGATTTGCTGCTGTGTTATGATCTGTTGTTATTGGTTTTCAGTCATTAATAACAGTTTTTATTGATGTTAATGTTTCAGTAATGTTCAGTTTTATATATTTGTCACAAATACAGACACTGTCTCTTTTATGTGATTTTATTTTTTTCTATGAAGCTTTTGGAAGATTATGAAAGCAGTGATAATCCTACTAATGCTAATGCATTGTATTTTAAGCCTTTTTATTTTACCAGCTATGAAAAATCATTTTTTTATGTTCTTTGAAAAAATTATTACTATTTGAACAAGACATTTGGCAGGTGTTAAGTGTGCTCTCCAAACACAAGTAAAAAAAAACACTATATTTAACACCATTTGTGCCATATTCATTGTGCCAAACTGACTAAACAGTCAATTAAATGCTGTTGGCCTTACCACTGGTCCCTCAGGTTCAAAGATCATTCAGAGGCTCCAGATAAGTTCAAATCAACTTAATGAATCAAATGGATAAAGCATAAAGGGCCCTGGGTGGCAGACATCAGCAGGACAGGTAGTCTGTGGCCTCAGTTACACTAATGAGTTTTCGTTTTAAAACTGATACGTTTTGCTACAGTTACGCCATCCGTCCACACTACGCCGGAGTTTTCAAACACTGAATATGGAGCGTTTTGGAAACGCTGGAGAGGCCGTTTTCACTCTAAAACACTGCTGCTCCGTCTCAGTGTGATTAGGGAAAAATGGAGACATCTGAAAATGGAGATTGGATCTGATTGGGGCTTTTCCTCAATATTAAGTAGCCTACACACAGTTCAGTCCTGCATCCTCTCCTTGTAAGTTAAGACTTCGCAAGACATTGATATGGAAAACTTTACCAGAGGACATGTCAGTAAATCTTCAAAGGAAACTTTATAATCTTATTCACATCATCCTGGATACTTATGTTGTTTCACTTTCTTAACAATACAATGAAAACATGATTTAAGGAACTGCTATTTTCGTTTGGATTTTAACAACTTAACAGACAGCAGAAATGTTGAAATATATGAGCGTCATCTTCACTGTATGCATATTTAAAACAAAACGGAGCCTATAACATCACTGCCTTCTTTCATTTTCATTGAAAATACAAAACATACTCTCTCTATTGCTGAATATCAGTTTTAGTAATCAGTAATGGCCATTACACAGCAAAATATGGGGACCCAAAACAACTCTATGGGTGTTAATTTCAACACTTTGAAAGTGTCTCATGGGGTCCACTCAAAACAGAGTTAAATCAACACTTTCAAAAGGGTTGGCACATTGACACCGAAGTAAGGGTTAATTTTAACTCTGGGCAGAGTTAAAAAATGTAACTATATTTAACACCGCCTGGTGTAATATATTGTTATTTTATTCAACTCTCTTGAGTGTAAATATGGTAAAAAGGTAAAATAGACTGTAAATTACAAAATAAAAAACATTTTATTTGAAAACATTCACCACTTCAACAATTCATTCAATTTTTAAAATGCAACAATGTCAAATATGCTTTAAATGTTTTATTAGTACAGACAGTATCAACAAAATATGTATGACCAGTGCTCAAAAAGGCTGTTTCAGTCCTTTGGTCCAAACTTGATGTGTTATCAGAGCAATTTGAAATTTCAATATACAGTATCGTCACTCATAGTTTACTTCTGAACTCATAGTTTTCTTGTGAAATTACATTTTAAACAACTTGGCGTGCAAATCTTTCACTTCAGGTGTTTCCTTGGTCCTCCATATCAAACAGAGCAGTTTAAATGATAGTATAAATGCTGTAAACTTGTGTGAAAACAAACTGGAGCTAGGAAATCTCATCAAGCATGTCCTGTAAATGAAGTGCTTCCCAGCCACAGGATGACCTTTTTATCCATGACGATGTAGCAGCTACTGATCGCTCGTCTGGTGGTTCCTGATGCACGGATATAGGGTGATGCTCATCTAAGAACTCTTCAAGACTCCAGCATGACTAAGAAAAATGTTTGAAAACAAATTGCAATCAAATTCTATGATATATTTAAAAGAACATTTAAAGTAAATAAAACATTCAAGAAATCTAAACTCACCTTTTGAAAATCTTCATGATGATCCACAACTTGACTCTCCCAGCTGGTTGAGGTGACAGGATATGGAAAAGTAGAAAAAACACATACATCACTGTTGGAATCTCCAAAAACAATTAGGTTAACCACTATGACTAGAACTGGAAAAACAGGCAGCTGTCTGTCCAGAATCCTCAATTTAACACAACACTTGGAGCAAAATTTAGAGGATCTTAAAATCTTTTATATCATTTAGTGATGCTGACTTTCCCAAAATATTGGCCACAGTGTAAAAAATATTCATAAACTTCATAAACAACAGTTTTCTGTAAGCGTGTGCGTGTGTGTGTGCGCGCGTGCATGTTTCTTTACCTGATTCAACTTGTTAGGCCCTTTCAGGTCCAGTATTGACGCCACCTTTACTGGAGTCTAGCAGATGTTTCAGGTCCAAATATAATCTAAAATATTAGGATAAGCAGAAGAGGAAAAGTGCAAAGTAAAGAGCAAAACATTATTTAAGTAACAGTTCACCCACAATACAAAACTTATCACCTTCATGTCATTTGTTATTCTCTAATGCTCTAATACCCTCTCAGCTTATGTGAAACAAATACAGAACTTTATCAAACTTACCTTCATTATTATCACCACATATGACCAAGAAGGTGTGCTTGGTCATTTCACCAACTCTGGAAATACACCATCCGTCTCTAATCAGCCACCGTCTCAGGGTCTTGTGTTATTGTATAGAGAACTGTGGCTGTTAAAAAAACAACAACAAAACATTAGTATCTAACACATATGCATAACCTTCAGATAAAAAGGAGAGATGAACATCACAAAGTATGCCTCACACTTTTTCAGATATCTTTTGATTCAGATGTTTATTATTGATAATAAATCTACAAATCAAACCTGTATCATGATTAGGCTGCTCAAATATGAATCAGTTGATTAATTTTACAGACAGGTGGCTGTTTACAACGCACTAAATTGTCTTTAATAAAACGGAAATGTTGTGTACAGTACATGCTAAGCCTATAGTTTTAAACACAATATCATGCGGGAGAAAAAGCTTGACTAAGATGTTCCTGACTACAGAAATAGCCTAACTTACTAACGTCAGACATCCCGAGTTGGGAAAAGTAATTTTCGGGGGATACAGAGTTGATTTGCGGGAGGTAGCGGGAGAGATGAGAACCTGAAGAGCAATGGGATGAGTTGCGCGCGACGTACCTAAAGAGCGGTGGGGGTGACTTGCGCGCGACGTACCTGAAGGGACGCGGTGGAGAGGGGTGTGCAAAGTGTTTAATGACCGGGCGGAAGACGCGCGATTTCCGGGAGATTATCATTAATTTGCGGGCATCTACTTGGGCATCTGGGAGTCTCTGTGCATTTGCGGGATAACGTTAACGTTAGTCCCGCAACTTCCGGGAGACTTCTGTAACCTTAAATGTCCGAGAAAGTGCAAACGCGGTCATTTAAAGACATTAATGTTAACATTCCGACTTTAATGGTTGTCAACGCTTAATATAATTCAAGCGTACGTTATCACGCGAGTCTATGAACTAACGTTATAACGTTATGGACGGCCACGAATGAACCAGTTTAAAAGGGCCGCGGTGTTTAAAATAACCAAATTAACGTAACGTTACACGAATAACAAACAATCACATGTTAGTCAGGAAGCCTTTTAGTAAGCATATGTTCATTTACTCACCAGATATGTTTTAGAAACTCCCCAGAGCGTATGGAAACCGTCCTGTGTTGCCGTTAGCATCCGGGCAGAGTAGGCTAGGCTGCTCCGGGGATTCCCTCGCTAGTTTGCTTCGAATTAAAGTAGAAGTGTCGATTTTATTTTACAGATGGGTAACAACGCACACAATGGCATTAAGCGTGACAGAAATGTGTTGAACATGTACATTTGATTTTTTTATGCACTATGTATGCGTGAGCATATATAAAAACATTCTTGAAAAGAAGTGAATAGTAATGCAGTTAAGCTAACGTTAGATACACAAACGACCATGAATGAACTGCAGAAGATTAAAATTGTCACTCCATTCTAAAGTTATTAACTTAACAATATGTTTACAACTGTATTTCCTTAAAGAAAGTCAGTAAAATACCAACATTTAGGTAGTTTGACTCACCAGTTGCTGTTCTAAACCTCAGATGGAAAATGGCGTCTGGAAAATTCTTCAGTGACTGGGGCTGCATGAATTCCCGGATGTTGGAAATAACACCACCAAGTGTTGAAAAGATAACTCCTTGATTTCGCACTGAATAAAATCAATTCTAACTCTTATTATATTCATTTATCAAAATCTAACTCTTTAACGTCAACACTTTACTCTGAAATGCTTCAACACCGAGAATTTAACTCAGATGAATTTGCTGTGTATAAAAGTATAATGAACAATAAGTTTATACATTAAAGGAAATAAAGGCAAACAATCAGTCAATTTACAGAATGTACGTGGTTACATTAACTAATCTTTGCGCTCAGCCAAAACACGTTACCTGAGAACAAGTATTAGATTCAAAAGGCTGAAGTTAGGAAATATGTCATTAGATATCGACAACAAGATTAATTAAATATCACGTTTTACAAATACAGTGAGATTAGATCCAGTGGGAGATCCTTGATGAACAGTCCGAGGAGCACAGCTCTCATCTTTTCTAGATATGCTGCAGTGCATGCCAGAGTGTGTGGGTGGTCACGTGATGTTCGTTTTCAGTGGTTTGGTGTAGACGGAGAGTTGTTCAAAAACGCTGGGTGAAACGCTATTGTGGTCGCGGATCATTTTCATTCTAAAACACTGTTTTAAAACTAAAACGTACTTGTGTAAAGCGGGCCTGTGTCAGCCGCGCACACATATCCACCCCCCTTTCAATTTATCGACATCTATCTACAACCCCACCCAGGGGCGCCTGCTCTGTTTTCTCAAAAAAAAAAAGGAGTATACCTATCACCAAATATCAGGTAGAACAGCTACTCTGCACAGAAAATTTACGGACACATGCATAACAGAACACACAAAAGATTGTAAGCCTGCACCTACCCATCCGTGACCCCCAACCCCCCCAACATTTCTGCAAGATAGAAAAAGCAGCCCATCCTAAAAGAAAGAGTTGTAACATTTTGCCGATAACAAGTTCTCTGAATTCAACTTGTTATGAAGCAAGGTTATTTGAGGTTAAACACACAAACAAAAGTTCATATATTTTTTATATTTTATTAATGCATAAAACACAGTTAGAAACATCATAACTCCTTCAATGCTGAAGAGGTGGAACTTCTTTGTAATTTTTACTTTTTCATCTCCTGGCAGGTTGAGCCACTCACCGGGCCGCTGGAGGGTGGCATACTGCTGACGATCCAGGGTTCAAACCTGGGACAAAGCTTTCAGGACATTCAGGCAGGCGTGACTGTGGCAGGAGTGACCTGTAGACCTCTTCCCGAGGCCTATCGCATTTCCACCAGGTGAAGCTCCTTTGTTAAAATCAACATGAAACAAGTTCTGATACAAGTTTTGTCCTATTGTGATGCATATCAGTAAAACAGCTGCTTAAATAAAAGCAAATGTAGGGCGGGGCCTGATTTAGTGTATGAGGGATTGATTGGACGGTTGGGGTTTGGTATTGGTGGATCTCATATAATTGACTAGTTGATTCCGCCCTTGTGTCAGAAAACACTTTATTAGAGAAGAGATGTCATTGAGGGAGGGAGGGGGACGTTAATTTAATTAAAGATTGTAAGAGATGTACTTGGTGCAGCACGGTGGCGCAGTGAATAGTGCTGTCGCCTCACAGCAAGAATGTCGCTGGTTCGAGCTCCGGCTGGGTCAGTTGGCATTTCTGTGTGGAGTTTGCATGTTTTCACCATGTTGCTGTGGGTTTCCTCTCGGTGCTCTGGTTTCTCCCACAAGTACAAAGTAATGCGCTATAGGTGAATTTAAGCTAAATTTAAAGCCTATTTAAATACAGGTCAAATTTCTGTCTAATTCTAATTCTAAATTTGACCTTGTAAGGACATTTTTGCTTTGTTTCCCATGAGGAAAATGCCTTATAAATGACACAGAATTAAGTATTTTGAAAATGTAAAAATGCTGAATGTTTCCTGTGAGGCTTTGATTTAGTGGTAGGGTTTAGGTAGGGAGATGTTTTAGTGTGCGCATTGGCCATCAATCCTCATCCAATATTCCTCTCAACTATGGAGTTTCACAGTGATCAATCCTTGAACCTGCATCGTTCACCCTGTATATGCTCACTCTTGCTTCCATTTTCAATAAATAAGTTTCCTTCCATCTATATGTGGATGATAGTCAGATGTATTTTTGTCTAAAACAAAAGGATGCAAATGGCTTACAACCACTCCTGGCTTGCTTAGAGGAGCTTAAGCTTTGGCTCTTAAGCTATTTTTTAAATTTTAACGAAAATAAAACTGAATTGTACTTGGGCAATAAGAAAATTCTCTGTTAGATGTCTGTTAGAAAAAAAAATACTAAAACTAATAAAAACTAAACTAAAACTAAATAATTTCAAAATATAGAAACGAATAAAAGCTAGTAAATCTCCCTCTAAAAATAATTAAAACTAACTGAATTTGAAAACAAAAAGTCAAAACTCCATAGTCGCCGGCAGCTAGCTCTCTGCAACTCTCACATGGTCGCCCACTGAAGCTAAGCAGGGCTGCGCCCGGTCAGTACCTGGATGGGAGACCACATGGGAAAGCTAGGTTGCTGCCGGAAGTGGTGTTAGCGAGTCTAGCAGGGGGCGCCCAACCTGCGCTCTGTGTGGGTCCTAATGCCCCAGTATAGTGACGGGGATGCTATACTGCTCAGTGAGCGCCGTCTTTCAGATGAGACGTTAAACCGAGGTCCCGACTCTCTGTGGTCGTTAAAAATCCCAGGATGTCCTTCGAAAAGAGTAGGGGTTTAACCCCGGCATCCAGGCCAAATCTGCCCACTGGCCTTTGTCCATCATGGCCTCCTAACCATCCCCATATTCCAATTGGCTTCATCGCTGTCTCCTCTCCACCAATCAGCTGGTGTTTGGTGTGCGGTCTGGCGCAAAATGGCTGCCGTCGCGTCATCCAGGTGGATGCTGCACACTGGTGGTGGATGAGGAGATTCCCCCCATTGTGTGTAAAGCGCTTTGAGTGCCCAGAAAAGCGCTATATAAATGTAAGGAATTATTATTATTATTATTATTATTATAAACAAAATAGAAACTAAAACTAATAAAAAATCCAAAACTATTATAACCTTGCTTCACTGGTTACCCATTAAATACAGAATTGATTTTAAAAATTGTATCATTAGTTTACAAAGCCGTCAATAATCTTGCTCCTTAGTACCTTACTGACTTGCTTTGTCCGTATACCCCCTCTCGATCATTGAGATCTTATGATTTCATTTTACTCACCGTGCACAAAACACACCTTAAAAAAACGAGGTGATCGAGCATTTGCAGTTACTGGTCCTAAACTCTGGAACAGTCTACCAACTCACAGAAGACTTTCCCCCTCCATTTCTGTGTTTAAATACGTTTCAAAGACCTATCTATTTTCTCTCGCTTTTAATACTCCATGCTCACTGTTTCATTGCTTTTGTTTGTTAAATGTTTCTTTTATATTCTGCTTCTCTGTCTTTAGCACTCCTATGTACAGCATTTTGGTCAACCTTGGTTGTTTTAAAATGTGCTTTATAAATAAATATTGTATTGTATTGACATTGAATATACATTTTTAACATTATGAAAATCATTAATTCAATGAGAAGTCCTCAAAGTCTTTAGTCTAATTTTAAACTGAGACGGTGTGTCTGAGCATCGGACATTATCATAAAAGCCATTCCAGTGTTCAGAAGCCAGATATGAAAACGTTCGATCTCCTTTAGTGGACTTACTGAACTTAAGGTTGACACTAGTGTAAATGGCACCTAAGTGTGAACACACATTAAAACGACTGCTTTAGTGTAAACAAACTGACAATTTGCATCAGACTTCTTATATGCTTATTTCTGTTCTCAGGATAGTATGTGAGCTCCAGGCAAGTGTAAATGCTTCAGCCGGACCGGTCATCATCACTGTCAGAGGATCAGAGAGAGGAGAGTCCAAGCAAACCTTCTCATATCAGAACCCACAGCTGAGCAGGATTGTCCCAGAAAAAGGCCCCTTGGCCGGAGGTACGTTGCTCATGGTGTATGGGTCACAGCTCCTGACAGGACAAAACCTTCAACAAAGGAGCGACCAAATCACTGGCCTGCAGGCCTTCCTGGGTTCACAGCCCTGTCGCATGTGAGTCCTATTATCATTCATGCTTTTATTGGCAAAAATGCAAATGCAGTTCATTTAAAAGATACTGAGGCTGCATCTATTTAACTCGAACTGTGTGTGTTTTTTTTTTATTAGTAAGGAAGTGAGTGACACAAGGATGATTTGTCACACCAGTCACGCAAACCAAACTGGAAAAGTGCTGCTCAGGGTTGTGTTCGGAAAAGCAGAGAGAATTTTGAGTAATGTCCTTTTCAGCTATATGGAGGATCCACTCATTACTGACGCAGATCCTACAGAGAGTTTTTACGGGTGAGTGTGATAAAGTCTTAAAGGAAGAATAAAGATGACAACTTAATCATTATTTTGATCACCCTCAAGAGACTGTGGACATTTATAGGTTGTTTTTTTTTCGTTGAACCAAAATGAAGATGATTTGAGGAATGTTGGAAACCGGTAACAATTGACATCTAAAGTAGGGGAAAAAAGATGCTACGGAAGTCATGGTTTCCAACATTCTTTAAAATATCTTCTTTTGTGTTCTTCAGAAGAAAGAAATACAAACCGTTTTATTACAAGTTGAGGGTGAGTCAACAATGACAGAATTACATATTTTGGGTGAACTGTCCCTTTAAGGCCCGTTCACACAAGTCATAATGACTATTAATGTTGGACATGTTGCTTAAAAAATGTAATTAGTCATAGTTACTTGTTACATCTCACAATCTGTAACTGAAATACCTCATTTTAAAAGTAACTAATTACTAAGTAAAATAACTATCATAGATTAGAATGTTTATTATTTATTGCACAGAACCCAACTGGACAACAAATAAGTTTAAAAGCAAATTATGCTAAAGAAATGTAATAAAAATAAATGTCACGTACAACTTGTTTGTAACGAGCATGATGATTTAGGCTATAAAATGTAAATTACTCATATGTCAAAAGATCAAGGCAAGGAAATGTAATTAAGACTTTTTAAGGTCTTATGAAATTAAAATTAATTAAACTTTTTTTAAGATGTTAGAATCAGTATGTTAGTTTAGAATATATCTTGTCCGACCCCCTAGTTTCCTAGTTAATTCTTTTTTTGTGAATTTTTTTTGTATTTTATTTTATTTTTTGCGCAAAAAATAACTGATTTTGTGGTGGCAATTCCCAGAAATTTGCAGACAATTTTGCAATTGAAAAAAAAAAAAAAAAAAAAAAAATATATATATATATATATATATATATATATATATATATATATATATATATATATATATATATATATAGCAATGGCAATGAAACAAATCATAAAAATAAAGCTTTTTTATTTTGGTCTCTTTTCGAGACAGGATCTAAAACAGCTCTGAAACGGTAGGAGTTAAGCCAAAGGGAGGTTGTATAACTCTTATTTTTATCCACAATCTTACTTTCTCTCAGATTTCAGTGTCCGGAGCATCTGACATAATGTACCAAACCCAGGACATGCGTTAGGGCTTCTTCTACTGTACACCTAAAAACAGATTGCCATAAAACTCATCAATGGCAGGGAAGCGTTTTCTCTCATTAACTACGGGAAAAGAGTTAAACGAAAACATTTATCGATTTTACACACACACCATAATACCAATCATACATGTAAAGCACAAATAATGTCCTTCAATTCAGTCACGTCCAGCGGCCGTCATCCTTGAACCAATCTTCATCATTTTAAGGTGCTTGTGTTTCTGTCTGTTCGATTGCTCTGTTTGTTAGATGTTTCCCACTTTCTTTTGCAGTCTGAAGTGCGTTAAACGCTTAAAATTACCAATTTAGGCCACAGGATGTCTAATCCCATCTTTGCATTGACTTCACATGTAAATCACTCGCGCTTTATCTGTGTCTGTCTGCCCCATTTCCATGTAATGTAATGATTGAGGGGGCACTGGTGAAACGTCATTTTGCGAGAGACACTCAAATCCATCTCGTGGGCAACGTCTATAAGTCACATAAAACAATTAATAGCCAATTGAAATCAATATATTTTGATTCTATGGTTTGGAATGTGATGTTTTATGAGATTATTTAAATTTTTTGCAGTCATTTTGCATTTAAATAAGGATTTTGCAACTTTTTGTGAATTTTGTGTTGCATTCAGCGATCACATAATCACGAAAAACTAGGGGGTCTGTCTAGTGTGCTCCAAAACAGTGACTACATTTGCATTTACAGGATATATACCTTATATAAACATCCAAAGCTTGAAGTTTGTCCAACAAATATTACACACTCTATTACAGGGGTGGCCAACCCTGTTCCTGGAGAGCCACCTTCCTGCAGATTTCAATTGCAACCTATATCAAACACACCTGCCTGTTATTATCACGTGGTGTTCAGGTCCTAATTAATTGGTTCAGGTGTGTTTGATATGGGTAGCAACTGAAATCTGCAGGAAGGTGCCTCTTCAGGAACAGGGTTGGCCACCCCTGCACTATTAAAACTACTACATCTTAACCAATCAAATGCTCTCTAGTATCTGACTTGCCCCGCCCCCTTCAAGACGCTTCTCATTTGCTGCACTTGAGCTCAACCACTCTCACTGGCAGAGCTGTGATGAAGCAAAACACAATTGGCTGTTTTTATAAAAGGGGAGGGGCTACTCTATATCCCACCCTCTCTTTGTGTTTTGGAGATTGCGTCAAACATTTAATAAAAATGCTCTTTTCAAAGCACTTCACAGGACCTTTAAATATAAAACCATTTCAAAACTGTATTTTTATCATTATAGTCATCATCCCAGATGTAAATGGCCTTTACTTTCATCTCTTCCACATGCAAGTCATGCAACCAAGTTCCTCTAACATTTTCATTTGATTTTAGGGGTGGCCGTTTTATATTTGTGACTGGCCAAAACCTAAATGTGGTTCAGCAGCCGAAGATGTGGGTCTCTTTTGAGCCCCGAGACCGTTTTGAAGCCAGAAGACGCCGATACACCCACGTTTCTGTCAGGAATCCCTTGGTTACGGTAAAGCAGTCGGAAAACTCATTTCACAGATCGCTTCAGCCAATTTTACATATCAAACACTGAATTCGCTTTCAAAATTAATGCAAACACGACTTATACATTTGATTCATTCTCAAAGGTTCAAATATTTATTCACGGATTGCTTAATCATTTACTTGAGTAAATTTGAGCTTTCTAAGATGGCAAAAGAAACTCTTCACTGCACAAAAAGAACAAGTTCTTAGAGTTTTTGTCTCATTTCTAGTGCAAATACACTCACTGGCCACTTTATTAGGCACACCTAACAACATGCCTGTTAACGCCCATTTCTAATCGGCCAACCACATGGCAGAAACTCAATGCTTTTAGGCATGTAGACATGGTCAAGATGATCTACTGCAGTTAAAACCGAGCATCTGAATGGGGAAGAAAGGTGATTTTGAACGTGGCATGGTTACTTGTGCCAGACAGGCTGGTCTGAGTATTTCATAAACTGCTGATCTACTGGGATTTTCACACACAACCATCTCTAGGCTTTACAGAGAATGCTCAGAAAATCAAATGAGCGGCAAATGAGCTGTGCTAATCTATGGGCGAAAAATGCCTTGTTGTTGCCAGAGGTCAGAGGAGAATGGCCAGACGGGTTTCAGATGATAGAAAGGCAACAGTACCTCAAATAAGTACTCGTTACAACCAAGGCCTGCAGAAAAGCATCTCTGAACACGTCTAACCTTAAGGCAGATGGGCTATAGCAGCATGAAGACCAAGTGCCACTCATGTCAGCTAAGAACAGGAAACTGAGGCTAGAATTTACACAGGCTCACCAAAATTGAACAATAGAAGATTCGAGAAACGTCTGGTCTGATGAGTCTCGGTTTCTGCTGCAACATTCGAATGGTTGGGTCAGAATTTGGCAACAACAACATAAATGTTTCATGCTGATGGTGGTGACGTAATGGTGTGGGAGACATTTTCTTGGCACACTTTGGGCGCATTAGTCCCAATTGAGCATCATCATCAGTATTGTTGCTGACCATGTCCATCCCTTTATGACCACAGTGTACCCATCTTCTGATGGCTACTTCCAGCAGGATAACACACCATGTTATAAAGCGCGAATCATCTCGGACTGGTTTATTGACAATGAGTTCACTGTACTCAAATAGCCGCCACAGTCACCATATCTCAATCCAAAAGAGCACCTTTGGGATGTGCTGGAAAGGGAGATTCGCATCATGGGTGTGTAGCTGACAAATCTGCAGCAATTGCGTGATGCTATCATGTCAATGTGGACTAAAATCTCTAAGGGATATTCTCAGTACCTACCTCGAAGGATTAAGGCAGTTCTAAAGGCAAAAGAGGGTCCAAGCCAGTACTAGTAAGGTGTACCCAATAAAATGGCCAGTGAGAGTGTGTACAAATATAAAATCTATAAGCATTTTGTAGACGAGTAAACAAACTTAATGTAAAATATGTAAAATGTTCTTAAAACAAGCAAAATAATTTAAAAACAAAAACATTATTTTAATTACCCTATCGGCAGATTATTTTTGCTTGTTTTAGAGATAAACTCACTTAATTTTGCTTTAATTAATCATTTTTGGAAACAAATCTAGGTTTTACTTTAATGCATTTTTCACATTTCAGAAAAGTCTTATGGACAAAAAGTATTTCTGAAAGCAAAACAATATCTTTACCTTTCTGTATTTATTACATCTAAGAAAACTTATGGACAGATTTTAACATGGATTTTAAGGATTTAAAAAGTTCTTAAATTAGAGCAGGAAAGTCTTAAATTCATATAATCATGGCATTCATTTAATTTTAACATAATTTTTTTACAAATGTAAAGTTTAGAGACGTACCACTATTTAATATTATAATATTTATAATATTGTAATTTCCCAATAAGAATAAGTTTAAACCTGATTAAAATCATTTATGAGAGTATTAAACTGGTAAACATCTTAATTTCGAAAATGTAAAATTAAACTGGAAAATTGTGTCTACAAGTATTCTATGTTTATGTTAAGAGGAGTTGTAATTTAAGAAGAGCTGTGTTTATAGTAACAGGTTTGACAACAATTTCAGAGAATTATTGATGTAGTTTGTTTCTTTAGTTACACTGTAAAAAAATATCTGGTTATCAACAGTTTTTGTTGTGTTTTCTGTTCATTTACGGTTATGATTAGCATTATGGGATGTTGATCTCCGCTCTGTAGACTTTTGGTGTTGAAAATTCAACTCTACAGTTTAACAAAGTGACTTTTATTGACATTTTAATATGCATAATGTAATAAAATAATATGTAGAGAAATAAGTCTGTTAAATAACAGAAAATGCACTTCCAGTTTATTACAATGTTTTTCCATTGTAATGTACAACACCAACCAAGACAATAAATCACTTTAAACTATTAAAAATGTTAATAAACGTCACTTTTTCCAGCTTTTCAAGGTTAAAAGTTGTTGGAAGAATGATCAAAGTACCATAATCCAATTCAAAAGCATAAATACATGGAGGAAAATAAAAAGCAGTACATCTCTAAACTTTATTTAATATTATAATATTTTTAATATTGTATAAGTTAAAACCTGATCTAAAATCAGTCATAAGAATATCAAACTTGTAAACATTTGAATTAATAAAATAAAAAAATTAAACTGGAAAATTGTGTCTCCAAGTATTCAATATTTATGTTAGGAAGAGTTGCATTTTAAAAAGAGCTGTATTTATAATAACAGGTTTGACAACCATTTCAGAGAATTATTGATGGAATTTGGAAAGTATTGCTATATTATTTTACCATTTGGGTTTTTCCCCCCAAATTATGGAATGTTGATCTCCGCTCTGTAGACTTTTGGAGTTGAAAATTCAACTCTACAGTTTAACAAAGTGACTTTTATTGACATTTTAGCAGTTAATATGCATAATATAATATATAAAGAAATAATATGTAGAGAAATAAGTTTGTAAAATAACAGAAATGCACTGCAAGTTTATTGCAATGCTTTTGTATTGTAATATAGAACACCGACCCAGACAATAGATCACTTTAAACTATTAAAAATGTTAATAAACGTCACTTTTTCCAGCTTTTCAAGGTTAAAAGTTGTTGGAAGAACGATCAAAGTCCCATTTTCCAATTCAAAAGCATAAATAAACGGGGAAAAATAAAAACATGAATCACAAAATACTGAAAACTGCTGATTTATGGATAGTTTTTTACAGTGTGGTCTTATTAAGGTCTTTAAAATTACCCTCTTAAAACCTGCAGAAACCATCGAAAATGCTTCTTGGTTTAAGTTTCAGATGTTTGGACTAAAAAACAAGACAAAGATGTTCATTATTAAAAGCATTTTATTTTACAGCATAGTGCTTATGTTTCTTTCTTGGTGTCTTCAGAGCCAAAGTTGCTCTAATGTGACCTCAGAGCAGATGATTTGCAAGAGCCCGGAGGTGACGCCCAACTCTAGGGTGATTCGAGTGTGGTTTGAGATGGACAATGTGCACATTGACTTCAGCAGCATCAAGAACAAGCCGTTCACGTACCATCCAAACCCAGACCTGTTCCCGCTCAACAGCGAGTCTCGAGGAACAGCCATCAGATTCAAGCCCGGAGGAGTGCTGGCTGTAGAGGTGACCTTTAAACACCTTCTTTAAGGATGCAGTATTTTATTGCTTTCTTAGCTATTTAGGATCCATTATTTGATTTCAGTCTCACCATTTGGTTTGGTTTGTTTTACTTTTTATTAAACTCTAGTTGGTATTTTCAGTTCTTTGAATGAAACTAATTTCACTATTGTAAAGGATTGTATCACTGTTTCATCTGATTGTAGTGCTAGTCCACTACGGAGCCCTAGCGAGAAGCATGACAGGAGACAGATGAAGATTGTTCAATGTTTTATCCCTTCAGAATGTGGCACTTTAAATCCTCAAGTATTTTAAAGTTCTCAAATTAAGAGAGGCGGTAAAATATGTGGTTTGATCTGAAACAAACTAATAAAATTTTAGAATCTGTATGTATATATTAACACAAATATTCATCTTAAATTAACATAAATATATAAAAGATGACCCGATAGGCATAGATATTCACATTAGATGTCACCTACCCTGTTGTTGTCTATTGGAAGAAATGCATCAATAGAGCCGCCATTTTAGTACAGGGTAGCGCTCCTTTGAAATGAATGTAGGACCAAGGTGCAGTGGAGCACTGGCCATCCAGAGCCAGAGATATATACACACACTGTAAACGATTTCTTGTTAAATTAACAGTAAGTTACTGGCAACAATTATCCAGTAGCTGCTGTATTTCATAAAACAGTAACATTACTGTAATACTAATTACATTAGTATTACATTTACTGTAAAATGTAATACATCATTTTACTGTTGTTGATTTTTACTGTAACACCAATTACAGTAGTGATACACATACTGCAAAACTGAAAACAGTATTTTATTGTACATTTTTACCATGAAGAACTACGGTATTTTAACGTTACTTTCATTATTACTGTATAGTATTTTACAGTTATTAAATGTTATTTTATTTTATTTAATAGTGCTACTTTATAATGGGTAAAAAAAGTTCAAAAATTGCACAAGTGTTATTTTAACTGTTCAAGAAATACAAGAAAAATAAAGAAACTGAAACTTTAACTTCACAATAAAGGTTTATTGTGTAAACCATGCTAAAACAGTAGCAATTATTCAATATAACAAAGCAACAGAACCCTAATAAACAATTGATCATTAAAACCAGTCAACAATTAATGCATCAAAAATTATTAAAAATTTTAAAAACAGGTGAAAATACTGCTACAAGACAGGAAATGATGAAGGCCAAATGATGTGGAAAGGGACAGTGAAAAAGGGCAGCAGCATGATGATGATCCTGCAAAAATGACAAGCAAAATCAATCACTGAAGTAAAAACTAATCATCCCTCAAACCATTTAATTCATTCAGAAACGAAACACTGCACTGCAGTTTATATATATATATATATATATATATATATATATATATATATATATATATATATATATATATATATATATATATATATATATATATATATAAAACAGTTTTTTTATTGTTTTTGTTGGTGAAATACAGTTTGTTGTCAATTCACAATTACACTAACGTTAATGGGGAAAAGATCAGCGGGCATTGTTCTTGAAGATCGCTAGTCAGGTGTCCACACAGGTGTGTAAAAAATAAAGTCTCATCTTAACTTAATGTCCGACTCTGTATAGCTCGAATATCTGATTCCATGATCACACTACTAGTGCTTCCACGGATTTAAGAGGGGTGAACACAGTTCATTCTGACTTTAAAAGGCTACATATTTAAAATAAAATAAATAAAACAATCTAATTTAACGTGACTAATGTTAATTAAATACTTTAAGGCTTTGAACACGTATAAATCCACTTCTAACTTACAGACAAGATTGCGTTAGAGAACATGAAAGCTGTGGGTGATTTTTAAAATAATGCTAATGAGTTACTGATATTTGGTTTGCATAAAACAAAGTAATCACTAAGCATTCATTTTTGGCAAAATCTGCAGAGAGGCTCAGCGACACGAGGAAATGTGTTAAAGTTGAGTAGAGAACTAAACAGCAGTCTAGCCTACTTCATGAAATGTTTGTGGTAATATTCTGCTGTCAATTCGTATTACTGTATTTTAATATGCAGCAGTGATGGCATGTCAGCGAGACAAATAAACATTTTATCGAGTCATTTCATACAATTTTTTTTTAATTTTTTTTTTATACAAACCCTCTAGTGACATTTCCTCAAACTAAATCATCATGACGTTACTGTGCACAGCATCAGTAAAACGTTGAGAATAATTTAAATACTTAATTTTTTAAAACAGTCACTGCTGATTAGAAACTAACATTAAAGCTAAGCTTACAGAAATCCTGTATGCATGACAATATAAAGATGTATTACTCACTGATGTCGAAGCACTTCCAGGTCATCAGAGATGTAGACAGGACAGAATATGTGCCATCAAATGAGCTCTTGTGCAGCCTTTGTTGGACATCCAGGTAGTATGTTCACCCACACTGTAAGAAACAAAAACAGAAACAATTTATTAAAATGTGAGGGATAGTAAACATGTTTGGTCTACAGAGAGAAGAAAATGTTTAATTTAAGCATTGATCCTAATGAATCTGTTTCTCAACTACATTTAACCTTATCACGGAAACAGCATTTTTGAGCTTTTAGACCAGGGGTGCACAACCTTGTTTGCTTTAAATTAGAATTAAAACAATAAATCTCTATGTCAAATAAAATACTTCAGATCTAAATAAAGCAGGTGCTTTTACCTAAAGGTTCCTTCCCTCCAGTTAGTTTGGCTGCAAATCCCTCCACATCTGTGCTTTATTCGGTTCTTGTCTTAAGAGTAACTGGTGTCACATTCCAGGTTCATCACAATCTGGGCTAGAAAGACAATATGGCAAAAGACAAGACATATAACAATAAGTCTCAGAATAAAATATTTAAAAGGATAGTTTACTTTTTTGCCACCATTACTCCATGTGTTTTAAATCCGTTTAAATTTCTGTTAAACACTAAAGCAGATATTTTGAAGAATGTTAGTAACCAGTAACTATTGACATCCATATTTGAACCAAATTTCTTTAAAAAATACGAGTTTGTGTTCAACGGAACAAATTAAATGTATAACTATTTTGAAACAAGTGGAGGATGCCAAAGATGCTATTATTTTCATTTTGGGGTGAACTGTCCCTTCAATTCAAGTGTCAAGCAATAGTCATAAAAACTGATGTGTCGCTTGAGGAAAACTAAATCAAGTACTTTCTTTGAACAAGCAGAATCATTATGCCATTGTATTCAGTGATTCTCTTTTACATTTTCCCACTATAAAACGATAGCTTCACCATGCAATCTATGTTTACACAAAAATGAATAGCATAAAATAACATATTGAACTAAACTTACAGTTTCCAGGCTGTTTGAAAAAAAAAAAACACATACGCCCAGTAAAATTGCTAATAAACACAAAGACAACAGTTATAGAAAAAAAAATTTTATCTTAAGAACTGCTGGAAGAAGAAAAAGAGGTTGTACATGAAACTCCTTACAACAAATCTGTGAACAACTTGACATTTAAAAATCTAATCAAAATGAGGAAGACATCAACATTACCTTGAATAATCAAGTGAGGAGAGATTGGTAGCATCAGTTTTTCAACATCAATTACTGTAGCTGAAAAACAGATAAATATAATAAGAGTAAAATAAGACTTAACATTAATCTAAATCTATGGTACAACCATACCAATCTGTATGGGGTTAAAATACATTTGTACACAAATCATTTCCTGACCCCATCAATTTCTCTTAGAATAGGATGGATATATATATATATATATATATATATATATATATATATATATATATATATATATATATATATATATATATATATATAGTGATAATGACTTTGGCTTATATCTGTGTACTCAGAACGTACACTCACTTCAGGTACACCTGAACACCAAAAATTAAATGTACAATTAATGACACACTATACATCAAGCTCATTAACATTATTGAGAAATAGACAATTAATATGTATTTTGTCAATATTAACGTTAGCTTAAAATAATTCAACTGCATTTAATTTTCAGCTCCATTTAATAAAACAGTTAAGACTCATTTCATTATGAGTTTAGTTTAAATAACTAACTTACAGTTGAAAAATTTTACCATAATGATAGCTTAGTCATAATGACTATGTGAAGACCAGAGCTTACCTTAACGGTAAACGTTTAACTTTTCATGGTGACTTCGCCTTCATCTCAGTGTTGTGCTGAAATAGAGAATTCATTAATGCAGTTACAATAAGTTAAAGTTATGTTTTTTCAGGTAACTTAACGTATGGTCAAAAACTCACTCAAGATAAACTCACTGTATCTAATACCTCGCAAACACTACAATGACCGCCTGGCGTTTGTTATTTCTTGTTTAAAATACCGTTTGTTAACGGATAGCGTCACATACGAACCTACAACTAATGTCACTTGGTTAATTCTTTTAAATTACACACACAATACACAGAAATACTTATAAAACAATCCATTAACGGACAGAATTTGACTTTAAAACACTTACCGAGGATGAATTCGCTGGATGAAAGACGACAGGTGAATTTCAAATTAGGAGAGCCGTTGCCTGCATGTCGAGTCGTGTCCGTTCGGTTCTATGAATCGGCTCCTTAGTGAACAGTAAAGAATCGAATCCGCCTAAAACCGATTCCTTTTTGTATATGATTCATTACTATTTCGTTATACTGCTTGGCCACACGCATTTATACACTAATTATACACTAATTGCATATTGCTGAATGTGCTTGTGAACACGTGTGATCAAATAATTCCCGAGCAAACGGTTCAATTCGGTTCAATACGATTCAGAGTTGCTCGAGTGCTGAACCGAACCAGTGCAAACGTGATATTGATTACAATATAGTAACATTGTTTTTTATTCACTTTACCAGCGAAATTATTACATATATCTGACCTTGACAATAAGAATAAAGTTCGTTTGAAGTGTTTTGAGAATTATATATAAATATATTTTTTTTCTCCCAGAATTCATTTCACATCTACAAGCAAATGGTAATGGTGGATGAGAAAGCCCAGCTAATATTATAAATATTGCGTTTAATATGTCACGAAATGAAATTTTAACAGTGTTTCATGCGAGAATGTAGTTCTTGCAAACTCAAATCTGTGGTTTATTTATAGATATCATGTGTAAATTTTAAGCGTGCTTTGCCGATAGCGGAGATTCTGACCTCCAGGGTGTCCATCATCACTCATGTATCCGGCGAAACGAGGTTATAATCGGCTAGACATGTGAGACTTGCCCCGGTCTTAGATGGCTCTATAATGAATGTGTTATAAAATTTAGTTTTAACCGTTTTTCATGCGGGAATGTAGTTGTTTTTAACTCAAGTCTGTGGTTTATTTATAGAGATGGTGGTTATTTTAAAATATTGTTTTGAAAATGCGGAGATATGTGACCTCCATGGTGATGACGGGTGCCCTAACCTCATGAATCCGTTTAAAGCAGGCTGGTCATTATGACATTTAAGCTGACTTTGGTTTCATGATGAATCAATTACTTTTGTTCCAGTTTACGTTTTGGTTAAGCACAAAGTTATGTTGATTAAAAATGATTTAATATTTTCATGTTAACCTTATAAAATTAAGGTGCAGTACACCCAAAAATGGAAAACCAGGGGACAGTTTTATGCACTGAACAGTCTGAAGAAACTGGTTATTTTATTTTTCTTCACAAAATACTTTGTCAAAAAATAAAATAAACATAATAATAATAATATAAAGTGTGTGTAGAGTTTTTCATGGTCATTTGCAGTACTGTATTTAGATGCACAGTAACTGATTTTTTCCCAAAATTCATTGTAAAATCTGCAGTAGCATACTGTTAATCATGTTCACAGTATGGAAATGTTGAGAATACATTATCATGCTGTGAAAACAGCAATATATACAGTAACACACTGTACACAGCTTATACAGTAAACAACTGTTGAGAAATGCAACTGTTGAGAAACCGTGAAAACAACAGAAATCGTTTACAGTGCACATATATGCATATATGTATGATCGGGGGAGTTTTCCCGGTGGTCAGTATGCAAATATTCTTTTAAGTTCAAGTTCATTTATTTATAAAGCACATTTAAAAGCAGTCACAAGACTGATCAAAGTGCTGTACATAAGTAAAGATAAAAAAAAATAATATAAAAACATAGAAATAAAGCAAGCAAAACGTCTGTAAAAATGTAAAAAAAATAAAATTAGCGGTAAAATGAACTATTAAAATAATCTTCAAAAGTCAAGCTAAAAAGGTAGGTTTTAAGACGTGATTTAAGAATGGATGAAGATGGAGCCATTCTGATCTCAAGGGGCAAGGTGTTCCACAACCGAGGACCTGCCACAGAGAAAGCTCTGTCCCCTCTACGTTTCAGCCTAGAAAAATAACATAAATTACATGGCACATGGTTAAATTACATCTACATTGATGGATACGTGACCGCACGGGCATTGCTAACAAAGAGTGTGTGTTTGTGTGCATGGAAATGTATTATCCTCCCTCCCTGTTAAATTTGATCTAATCCGTGTCCTGATACTTGCCCCCTCTGCGGCTTACACTTCTAAATCTAACTGAGGGAGTGATTCGTTTGTGAATGAATCCCCGTTTTGTACGACTCATTCACTTAGCCGACAATAATACAAGTTTCTAGCACTGCAGCATCTTGTTGTCATAATTCTTTTGCATTGTTTGCTGATTTTATTCAACAAAACTAGCATAAGCCTAGAATTTAGTGCAAGTTGATGCTACTTTGCCTTATGGTGAATGCAGTAGGTGACTTTCATCATCATTAACGTTACTTGTTGAGTACAAAAGTTCATAACAAACAAAAACGTGAAAAAAACGAAATCTTACCTATGAAATGTTCTGCCTTTGTGCTTTGTTTTCTTTGTTTGCTTGTTACTACACTCGTACACAGTGCTAAAGTCCAGCATCTTCACATTGGCTTTGGTCCTTGACTAGTGCGGTTGAATGACTTTTTCCTGGGAGGACTGTACAAATGTGGCAGCACTGTTAATGCATGCTCAGGGTCTGTATCTATGCGATATCTAGTGTATATATCTATGCCCGATAGGCGCTAAATATAGAAGCAGGAAACACCCAAGGGTCATTCTTTCACATTCTCTAAACTCCAATACGAACTAATAATATCAGCCATGCCACAGCAAGTTTACTATGCAGAAGACCTACTGGAACACGCATGGACCCAAGATTCTCATAGAAATCAGTCAAGTTTGGTGAAGGAAAAATCATGGTTTGGGGTTACATTCAGTTTGAGGGTGACAAACCACAGAAGAGGGCAAATTCTTCAGCAGGACAGCGCTCCTTCTCATACTTCAGCCTCCACATCAAAGTTCCTGAAAGCAAAGAAGGTCAATGTGATCCTAGATTGGCCAGCCCAGTCACCAGACATGAACATTATTGAGCATGTCTGGGGTAAGATGAAGGAGAAGGCATTGAAGATGAATCCAAAGAATTTTGATGAATTCTGGGAGGCCTGCAAGAACTCTTTTCTTCATTAATAAGTTGTTTAATTTATAGCAGAGATTTAGTTAGTGGTCAATTTATTTCAAGTGACCTTAAGTAAGCATTGAATAAAAAATGTCAGCTTTATTTCAGTGAATGCATATGTTTCTTATATTTTAGCAGCTGTAATGTGCTTGATGTGCATTGAGTGTGTGTTTTGTGTCTTTAGGGTAAAGGACTGATGTTGGCTATGAGTAAAGAGGAGGTTCAGGCCTGGCTGGGGAATCAAGAGTGTGACGTCAAGACTCTGGACAACACACACCTGTACTGCGAACCACCTGATGTCCAGCCTCTCGCTCTGGACGACAGTAACTTACCCACACTAAAGGTCAGTCTACGTTCAGTGTCGTCCTTGGGTGTTTCATTGTGTGTTTTTTAAGTTTATATGTAACAAGAAGGATGTTTTATGTTGCTGCTGTCATTAAATACAGTTTGCGTGTAAGTTTTAGATTAGACAAACAAACTGCACTTCAGTTTTTCTGTCTACACGGAAAGTGAAATAATGCACAAAATGGCTAAATCACTGCCAGTCAGATCATAATTATCGGCCACACTTTATCTTGATGGTTCGTTTGTTGACCATTGAGTTAGTAGTGAACTTGACATGTACTTCCAAAGTTTCTTGTAGTCAGTTAAAAGTCTGCTGAAGCAGCAGTATCAACAGATATTAAGCAGACAGTCTACTAATACTCAAATGGACTATTAAAGTAAAGTGTTACATAATTATCCAGCTTGGTTTTGTAATGTTTTTCCACAAGGATTTAAAAACAGAAGGACTTTATTAGTCAGTATTAACTTTACTGTCGTCCAACTTCTTTAGAAACACCAACAACACAGTAACACTGTTAAACGCTGTTTGTGTGTGTGACTCAGGTGTTGATGGGCGGCCTGGCGTTTGACCTGGGCCCAGTGCAGTATGACAGTGACCTGCACTCACCAGTTCCTCTGGCAGCTCAGATCGGCCTGGCAGCAGGAGCGGCGGTCGTCGTCCTCATCGTCTTGGTCATCATCCTCATGTACAGGTACAGCGAAGCAGATGAAGCATTCAGAAAGCAGGGTTCCCACACTTCTTGAAAGTACTTGTATTTTAGATATATGTATTCAAGGCGGGCGAGGTAGTGGTGCAGTAGGTAGTGCTGTCGCCTCATAGCAAGAAGGTCGCTGGTTCGAGCCTCGCCTCAGTTGGCGTTTCTGTGTGGAGTTTGCATGTACTCCCTGCGTTCGCGTGGGTTTCCTCCGGGTGCTCCGGTTTCCCCCCACAGTCCAAAGACATGCGGTAATTACAAGACAGGTGAATTGGATAGGCTAAATTGTCCGTAGTGTATGAGTGTGTGTGTGTGAATGTGTGTGTGGATGTTTCCAAGAGATGGGTTGTGGCTGGAAGGGTATCCACTGCATAAAAACTTGCTGGATAAGTTGGTGGTTCATTCCGCTGTGGCGACCCCGGATTAATAAAGGGACTAAGCCGACAAGAAAATGAATGAATGAATGTATTCAAGGCCTGGAAAGTACTTAAAAACTAACATATGTTCTTGAAAGTGCTGGAATTGAAAGTTTCTGATGTTATTTTAATAATTGTATTGATCTTAACTCAAAAACTGAATGAAAAAAAATTCTTCTGAAAAATTCTTAATTTAAAAAATTTAAATCCCAAATTTAAATCTTGCATAAGAACTTTGATACATAATGCACATTTGATCAATATTTCAGAGACTGCATTTGAATATTACCAGTATTGAATTCAAAGAACATGACTGTTTATCATTACTGTGATCATTTTTATGTAAATATTAAGTGTAAGTGATATGTTAAGTACTGTAAGAGCTTTCATGGATTGCAATACATATGCTGGGATATGAAGTATAAAGGTGCTTGATTTAAAATGAATGGTCCTTTAAAAAGTCCTTGAATCTGCTGTTGATGAAATGGTGGAGAAAGAGTTCTTATAGAGGGAGGAGCTGTAAACTGTGTTTCTCTCTCTCTGTGTTTGTAAAGGAGGAAGAGTAAACAGGCGCTGAGAGACTATAAGAAGGTGCTGGTGCAGCTGGAGACACTGGAGATTAATGTCGGAGATCAGTGCAGGAAAGAGTTCACTGGTATGGATGCTTTTACTTGTATAACATATATGGGTGGGACTCTTTAAAAACTGAGGAGATTCCCCCTAAATGTGTAAAGCTTTGTGTACCCAGAAAAGTGCTAAATACAGTTTTAGTCACAAACATTCGCCCTCCCTTTTTTCCCCAAATAATGATCAACAGAGAAAGATAAAATTCTCTCAATTGATGTTTAACAGAGCAGAAATTTCCCAGTCACTGTATTTCCGATAATATTTTTTCTTCTGGAGAAAGTCTTATTTGTTTTATTTCAGCGAGAATAAAAGCAGTTTTTAATATTTTAAAAGCATTTTAAGGTCAATATTATTAGCCCCTTTAAGCTATAAATTCTTTCAATATTCTACAAACAAACTGTTATACAATGACTTGCATAGTTAACCTAAGCCTTTAAATGTCTCGTTAAGCTGAATACTAATATCCTAAAAATGTCAAGTAAAATATTATTTACTGTCATCATGGCAAAGATAAAATAAATATGTTATTAGAGATTAATTATTAAAACTATTAAAAATGTGTTGAAAAATATTTTTGTTAAACAGAAATTGGGGAAAAAATATACAGGCGGGCTAATAATTCAGGATTCATCTGTAAATGTATGAAACTATTATTAATGTTGTTTATTAATATTATTACTTCCCAATCTGATCATATCTGATCATGGTTCACTTTCAAAACAATTATAGAATGTAGAAAGGATAATGTATGTTTTTGTGCGTGCGTGCGTGAGTGTGTGTATATAGTTAAAGTTAGGATTATTAGCACCCCTAAAGTTTTCGCCTCACTGTTTATTTTTTCCCCCAATTTCTGTTTAATAGAGCGATTTTTTTTTTTTTTTTCCCAACACATTTCTAAACATAATAGTTTTAAAAACTCATTTTTAATAGCTGACTTATTTGGTCTTTGCCATGATGACAGTAACAAACATAATATCTAGTCAAATATTATTTATAGTTGTTGTAGTGATGGTTTGTTATGTAGACCATCCAAAAAAATATAGCTTAAAGGGGCTAATAATTTTTAATTTTCTTAAAATGGTTTTAAAAAAATTAAAACTGCTTTTATTCTAGCCGAAATAAAGCAAATAAGAAAAAAAAAATTATTATCAGACATACTGTGAAAATTTCCTTGCATTAAACATCATTTAGGAAATATTAAAAAAAGGGAAAAAATCAAAGGGGTCTAATAATATATATATATATATATATATATATATATATATATATATATATATATATATATATATATATATATATATATATATATATATATATATATATATATATTTTTTTTTTTTTTTTTCAATTATTAACATTATTATTTCCAATTAATATTTTTAATCATCTTTCCAACTTTACATTTGAACCAAAATTGGAGTCTCTATACTTTTGATTGTGATTGGAATCTATGTAGGACTGTACTGCCATCTTAAGAATGGTTAATTATTTTAACAAATTTATTTTCACTATGGACTAAATGTAACATCGAAACGCCAGATGACAAAGAGCAATTAAAAAGAACGAATAGTTTTTATTTCCAAAAAGAGAGCATTCAGTTTTTATTTGTTTACAACTTTTTAACAAAAAAAGATCTTCAAAGCAAAAATTGTTATTATAAAAATGATATTTTCTAATTATTTTAGAATTTCTTCACCTTTTCCTTCACAACCATCACAATATAATTTAAATATAGAATTTTGAGAATCAATTCAGAATCACAAGAAAAAAAATTTCTTGCAGCGGTTCATTCTGCTGTGGCAAACTCTGATAAATCAGAGACTAAGCTGAAGGAATGAATGAACATAAAAAAGATGAATAAATACCATAATAAAACAAACTAATTGTTTGTTCATGTTAATAAATACATTAACTAAAGAACTATTGTTTTAAAGTGTTGCCAAATAGAGACTAACTTATAATATGATTAAAACTATGCATCACGTGCATCATTAAACTAACTATCCCCCTATTCTGCAGACCTGATGACGGAGATGATGGATTTGAGCAGTGACGTCGGTGGTCCTGGGATCCCCTTTCTGGATTATCGCACATACGCAGAACGTGTTTTCTTCCCCGGCCAGAAGGGGGCGCCTCTGAGTCAGAACCTGGATTTACCCGACTCTCGCAGGCAGACAGTGGAGCAGGGCCTTTCTCAGCTCAACAACCTGCTCAACAACAGACTCTTCCTCATACGGGTCAGTTCAGTGCCTTTGTTTGTGCCATCGGTTCAGCTTTAGGAAAAGAAAAGAAAGCTGAGTGTAATTACAGTGTTGATGCCGCTAGCGTATTTAGCATGTCAGTGGCTGCTTTTGGCGCTGTTATTTCACCTCATAGAGTAAACAAAAGAAAGCATCATTTTTGCAGTTGGACGCCTTTTTAAACTCAGAGAGGGGTTTGTGTTGTTTTTTTATTATTTTTGAAGCCGTATTTGTTCTTGATTTTTTTCATTTATTTATTTATTTTAATGGCGATTCTGATTTATCTAAATTAAGCCATTTAATATTTCTTTCTCTTTTTTTTAACCTTCTACCGTATGGTGTTGCCATATGGCAACATGTTTATAATGTTCATTTCCCTGCCACTGTTTCTTTAAAACCATCATTCAAATTTTTTTGTTGAAAAGAGAAGACCTTAGTTTAGCCAATGATGTGCTTTAGTTAAGTCACATGACATCCAGTGTTTTTCTGTGGCGTGATTTCTGACAGACTGGCATTTATTGTGAGTAGTTGCTAAATGCAAATGTAAACGTCAATGAAAACAAAGGATCAAATGATGTCAGATCCACAAAAAATCGGAAACATCACCTCCAGTAAAGTATGTTGACTCAAAATTTTTTTTATTAAATTAGTTTTTATAAATCGATCAGATTACATGTTGTCAAATGACAACACTGTTCAATAGTGGAACGTGCAATATTACAATTAGCTTGCTAGCAAGGTCAGCTGTGAACTTTTAAGTTGTAACAATAACAAGATGAATGCTAGTAGAATAATGTTGATTAGTCATATGTTAATGGAATTTGCATTATGGATAAAATCAAATTTGAATGGCAATACTTTTGATTAGAAATAAATACAGGGAACAGTGTATTAGTGAGCACCACCATGTTCTATGGTAAGCGGAGGAAGAAAAGGACAGAACTGGCTCTTCCTGCAGATGAAAGTGAGGATCAGATGGGTTTTAGTGATTATGGGAAGATGTAGATTGGACATTTGATTTGATGCAGACAGTTCAGGTAAGTTAGCTCAGAGGCAGATACGACAAGCCTAGTATAGTACAATATATAAACATTGTAAGCTAGTAGCTATTATTCTGATGCATCTGGATATATTAAATTTGTTATTTATTTGCTATAATATTTACTGGAGAAAATATTTATATGTACTTTATGTTGTATACATGATAATACTATATTATGATTGTTTTAAATAATTATTCATTCAATTTCTTTTCGGCTTAGTCCCTTTATTAATCTGGGGTCACCACAGCGAAATGAACCGCCAACCCATCCAGCACATGCTTTACACAGCGGATGCCCTTCCAGCCGCAACCCATCACTGGGAAACCCATACACAGTCTTTCGCAAACATACATACACTATGGACAATTTAGCCTACCCAATTGACCTGTACTGCATGTCTTTGGACTGTGGGGGAAACCGGAGCACTCAGAGGAAATTTTTTTTTTTTATAGATTTATCATAATGCGTGCAGTAGAGGATTAAGCTGAGAAATAAGAGTATTTGTGTTTATTACTTTATACTGAATATAAATTTCTAAATACTTTATACTTTTTTTAGCCAACTATAAACTTCTGGTGAACGGTTTATGTGATTGTTTTTAATATCATTAGGTTCATTTTACCGCATTGCTGTTGTAATGTAATTAAAATGTAATCAATTAAATAGACTTGAGCATTTATTTAGTTCAAGTGTAAAATGAAATAAAAGACCATGTAAACGCAAGCGCTTTCAGTAGCAGCAGGCTAGCACAGAATCTCCATTAAAAATACTGTGGTAAAATAAATTGTCATATTTTAAAGACATGGTGAGGAAAAATGGAATTCAATGCAGTTCTTCTTGTCTGGTCTGAGACCCACTTTATATCGCATATTAATCAGGCAGTGAAGATCACTTATTTTTAAAGAAATCAGATCTTTATCATGGCCATTTTGTAATTATGCGACAGTTATCTCATATATCATACTCAGAAATGTGGTCTTTTATATGTAATCACCACCACAGCGGAATAAACCGCTAATTTATCCAGCACATTTTTTTACGCAGCGGATGCCCTTCCAGCTGCAACCCATCTCTGGGAAACATCCATCCACACACACTCATTCACACACACACACACACACACATATACACTACGGACAATTTAGCCTACCCAATTCACCTGTACCACATATCTTTAGAATGTGGGGGAAACTGGAGCACCCGGAGGAAACCCACGTGAACGCAGGGAGAACATGCAAACTCCGCACAGAAATGCCGAGGCCCGAACCAGCGACCAAGCGACCTTCTTACTGTAAGGCGACAGCACTACCTACTGCGCCACTGCGTTGCCTTAATAAAATTTAATTAGTCTTAATATGAAACAATAGATATTGTATTTTGTCCATACGTCTCAATATATTAGGGGTGTAACAGATCACGGTTGATTCGTATGGATCACAACCCATGGTTCGGAACACACGTGATCCATTGATTAATTCATTTTTTAACTTGTAAATTAATTCTAAATTTGTAACGATCACACAGAAAGCATCTCTCGCGTCATTCAAATGAAAGCATTTAGGCTTTCCTGTGAAATATAATGATGACAAAAGAAGTCGTGGTGGGTTATTTTCGAGATGTGGTGGGTTTCATTAAAGGTGTTTTCTGTCACTACTTGTTTAGCCTGCATTGATGCATTTAGTGTAAAGCGGCACGATTAATCATTAAAAGATCGGGACCTCAACACCCACGCAACATAAATGATGGTGATTTGCATATGTTTATTAATCCTTCCAATCCCTACATTCAAATCTGAAAACGCAAAAATCAAGAAAGAAATTGAGTCTTAAGTCTTTTAAGTTAGTTATGACGTTAGAAACAGGCAGAAGTACTGGGAAAACAGTTATTAGTTTAGATAAAACCACTGATGTTTATGGTAAAGATTAAAAGCTCCATCAGATGCATTTAACTGGACGCTCGAAAAAAGTTGTATGTAGCAATTATGCTATTTAATCCATCAAATATATGCCACTGAAAATTTCTTCAGAAATTATCAACTAGCAATGAAAAATGTTAATAAGTTTTATGAGTAAATAACTGAAAATGAGACTCAGATTAAAAATGGGTTGTACAGATTATAATAGATTTCTACATTTAGACTGATCAACAACACTGGTAGTATCAGTGAATATTTTATAGTTTATTTTTATTCAGCTGATTTTTTCATTATCTTATTTTTAATAAAATTACAGGTTGTAAGATCTCAAAAACAAGATCTTATATAATCCAATTCTCATAAAGAGCGTTCAACTTTTCACTAGACAATAAACTGAGCTGCACAAGCTTATCTAATTAATCAATCTCTTAATAAAGAGAAAATTAGAACACAGCAACCGCAATAAAACTAAACGAAGCAAACAAGTGAACAGGCCGGCCGACACAAGTGAGGAGACTGGCTGTGAGCCAAGTGCTCCTGAAGAATAGCGCAAGTGCAAGGCTTTTATACTGCGCGGACCCAATCCTTATTGGCGCGCCGATTGAGTGACGATGCTGATTGACAGCACACTCGACCAATGGTTGCACACCTGAAACAGGATAGGATACACAACGAGAGATAGATTCAATTCTATTCAATTTAGCTTTATTTGTATAGCGCTTTTACAATGTAGATTGTGTCAAAGCAGCTCACATAAATGGTCATAGTAACTGGATCAGGGTAGTTCAGTTTTTAGTGTTAAGTTCAGTTCAGTTTAGCTCAGTTCAGTGTGCTTTGAAGTCATTATTGAGAGTCCAAACACTGAAGAGCAAATTCATCGATGAGTAGCTTTTCAGATCCTGAACCATGCAAGCCAGTGGCGACAGCAGAGAGGGAAAAAAAACTTCACCAATAGGAGAGTGAAGAAAAAAAACCTTGAGAGAACCAGACTCAGTTGGGCACAACCATTTTAATTTCTCCGCTGGCCAAAAGTCTTGTGCAGATAGAAGAGCACGCAAAACAGAAAACAAACAACAAAACACCACAAAACATACGTGAAAACTAACAGTTTGTTAAAACCAAAAGTGTCTTGCAGTGCTGTTTTTGTAATAAATGGAAAATAAATTACATTTGTCTCCTTCCCTTTTTTGGCTGATCTGAAAAATGGTCCGATCCGTGACTAAAAAACATTATATGATCTGAACCGTGAGATTCGTTATCCGTTACACTAATAGTATATATTATCATATTTCGCAGCTCTACAATGCAGCTTGTATACAAGTCCCAAACAGAGATCGACCAAATAAAAATAAATAAATAAATCAGCTGTTTATCCTTGTGCATCCCCAGTTGTTTTGGAAATCTCAGTCACTATCCTCTTTCTCGACACTTTATCCGCATTTAAACTGCCAAACTGTCAGGCAGCAGTGCAGAAACTTTTAAATATTTATCCATCGCAGCAGCAGCAGTCTGAGGCGTTAGTAGATGTTTTAGGAGTGCAGTGTTGTGAAAGCTCAGGCTGTTTGATTGAAATTGGTCAAACTAGTGTGTGTGTGTGTTGTTGTGGGAGTGTGTGTGGCACTAATGTAAGTAAATTCTCCTGCAGTTCATCCACACTCTGGAGGCGCAGCAGAGCTTCTCTCAGCGGGACAGGGGTTACGTGGCGTCTCTCCTCACTATGGCTCTTCATGATAAGCTGGAATATTTCACTGATGTGATGAAGAATCTGCTGGGAGATCTGGTGCAGCAGTACGTGGCCAAGAACCCCAAACTCATGCTGCGCAGGTACTTTCACTTTCACTTTTTAGTAGTGCTGGGGGGAAATTAATCACGGTGGCTTGCAGGTTTTTATTTATTTTACGGATGTATGTGCACTGTGTATATTTATAATGTGCATAAATATCAGATACAGTTAAAGACTTTAGAGTTATTAACCCCCTGTATATTTTATCTGTTTAACAGAAAGAAGATTTCTAAACATACTGTAATAGTTTTAATAGCTCATTTCTAATAACTGATTTCTTTTCTCTTTGCTATGATGACAGTAAATGATATTTGACTAGATATTTTTCAAGGTACTAGTATTTAGCTTATGCGTAGTTCAGACTGCGTGATTTTAGCCCCGATTTTGGCTCGCCGACAGGTTTTGAGAAATCGCCAATAAAAGCCTGAAATCACAGGCAAATCGCTGCTCGTGCACGTGAGTGACAAACACACAGTATCAACAATCAAAGAAGCGATCTGAGAGAATCTCCGATGAATCGCTGATGCGAGATATTTGGCGTGCTAAATATCTGGAGCTGTCGGCGATTCAAATCATGCCGTGTGAAATGAGTTTTGACTCATACAGCCAATGAGAGAGCGGCATTTACTTGCTTGTGCGTATGTGTATACCTGCTGCAGGCAAGCGGGAGGCTGAGGGAGAAGTTAAAAGCGCTCATTTTCGGTTTATTTGGACCCACAAAATGGAGGAAAAACTTGTGGAGGTTTGACAGGACTCAAGAGCACCCGTGTCTGTTTGACGTTTCATACAGAAAGAAATTACTTTATTATCAATGTTGAGGAGAAATGGCTAATTCCCTTTAAATTCAGGTGAGCAAATATGTACATTTTCTACCCCATTAAAGGCTTCTTTCTCATTATGTAGTTATTAACAAAAGATATACCACGTGTTTTATGCTGTGAGACGTAGTTTGGATGAAGTTGTCGGCGATTCTTCCTATAGTAAAGTCATACAATGTGAAAGTCCCTGTCGCCGATACATCGTGCAGTGTAAACAAAGCAGCGACGAAACGCTAGCCAATAGTCAAGCAGTGTGAAAACAGCTGTGACACGACTACTTTAAAAATCATGCAGTCTGAACTCGGCATTAGTCACCTTTAAAGGCTTAACCACAGAATTTTTATTAGGTTAATCAGACAAGATAGAGCCTTTTAAGTAAGTCCTTTTATAACAGTGATTTTATTTATTTTATTTTTTTTCTGTAGACCAGGAGTCAGGAACCTTTTTTCAGCAAAGAGCCATTTCAGATTTTTTTTTATGAAATGCTTTTTTTAAAGAGCCGTATGAAGTGTGTGTGTATAACAAAACCTGTATTTATTTCTACACGAAACCTTTCTTTATGTCCATGCACAAATCAAAAATATTTTTTGTCTTTTTGCCATCGCCTCTCATTAATGTTTGAATTTGTGTGCAGTTAGTATAGAAAAGTACTGTAGAAATGTAAGAAATATAAATTGCCTTTTATTATTGTCGTGAGTTCTTATTCGTTTTGCTGTAGAAAATACAATATAGAAGGAATTGTAATTGTATTTTCAGTAAGAAACTGATTTCTAGTAACAGTTATAGTTTTTTTAAATTTTGAAATAATATTGAAGATAGACAGCTGGAGAGCCACACATTTTGGTCAGAGAGCCACATGTGTCGTAAGGTACGAATCATCTCAGACTGGTTTCTTGAACATGACAATGAGTTCACTGTACTCAAATGGCCTCCACAGTCACCATATCTCAATTCAATAGAGCACCTTTGGCATGTGGTGGAACACTGGTTGAAAATATGAAATATGACAGATTTTTGCAGTATTGCAGCTTTCAAGAACGCATTAGTCAATAATAATCAATAAGTCATAATACGCAGATACTCTTAGCCCATTAAAATTGATTTCATTTATTCAAAATTAATTGGATGCAGCATATAAAAATACATAAAATAGCTGTAGCATATTAAAATAAAATGGATTTATTCTTATTTTTTTCTTTCCTCGGGTCCTAAGATACCAAGCAGGAATAATGTATCAAGGTTATAGTGTGTGTGTGTGTGTGTGTGTGTGTGTGTGTGTGTGTGTGTGTGTGTGTGTGTGTGTGTGTGTGTGTGTGTGTGTGTGTGTGTGTGTGTGTGTGTGTGTGTGTGTGTGTGAAAAAAATGCATGTTTTTTTTAAATGCTTACAGATGTGTTTGTGTTACACACACATAAATAAGTGGTCTGTATTGTCTGATCCATCCTGATCGGATTACAGTAAATCTAATCTGAATATATTCACGTGTGGTCATCTGTAGGACGGAGACGGTTGTGGAGAAGATGCTGACCAACTGGATGTCCATCTGTCTCTATTCATTTCTCAAGGTATTAAACAATATGATGACATAATGTCTATGCATTCGCACTGAATTATTTAATTTATTTATTTGTTTTTAAAAAATATATATATATTGTAATTTATTATATTTTATTGTATTTTGTATTTAATTTACATTTTTGGAATAGTTCTTATATTTTAATACCACAAGAGATATTAGATGTAATAATAATATTAATAAGACTACTGCCTCAATAAATATTTTTGTAAAATAAAAATCATTATAATGATATGTTCATATAATAATGATGAATTATATTATATTATATTATATTATATTATATTATATTATATTATATTATACAAAATGAATACAAAAACTAAATATATATATATATATATATATATATATATATATATATATATATATATTAAATGGAATAATAATAATCATCATCATCATCATAATAATCATAATACAAATAATACTAATCTTAATATTACATATTTTTGTAAAAAAATCATCATATTGATATTATTTTTACAATATTATGTTCATATAATAATGATGAATTATATTATATTGAATATTAATAATACATATGTAATACATGAATGAATACAATAATAATATATATTATATGGATTAATAATAATAATATTAATACTTCTTCTGCCATAAAGAAATCATAATAAATGCATTTTTTAATAAGAAAATTATACTAATCATAATGGTAATATTATGTTAATAAAAAGTTTATATAATAATAATAAATTATACTCTATTATTATTATTTATTTTTATATATTATATTACAAAGAATTGTTATATTTTACAGAATTGCTTTAGTATTATATTGTAATATGCTATATTATATTGTATTATATTATATATTAATAATACTAACATAATATGGAATGTATATATCTATATAAATTAGATGTAATAACAATAGTATTAATACTTCTGCTGCCATAAATCATGATAAATGCATCGATTTGTAATAAGAAAATATTACCTATCTTAATAATGATAATATTATTATAACAATCTAAAATTATATTATATTATTATATGATATTTTTATATGATATTACATTATAAAGAATTGTTATATTATATTATGTATGAATATAACTAATATAATATTAAATGAATACAACTAATAATAAATATTAGGTGGAATAATAATAATAATTCCTCTGCTACAAAATCATAACAATAAATGGTTTGTTTTGTTATAAGAAAATAATACTTAGCATACTAATGAATAATTGTTTAATAATTCTTGTTTTGTTTTCAGAGGTCTACTTTGTGTCTTCACAAAGTAGTGTAATAACACTATAGGCCTGTCATGAGTTATAGTTTTAATAAAACTCCTTCTATGAGTTCCAACATATAAACAACATTTATTGTTCCAGACATAAATGCAGTCGATAATGTGTGTGTGGGTTTGTGTTTGTGCAGGAGGTTGCTGGAGAGCCTCTTTACAAATTGTACAGGGCTATTAAATACCAGGTGGATAAAGGGCCAGTGGATGCAGTGACGGGTAAAGCCAAACGCACACTCAACGACAGCCACCTGCTCAGAGAAGACATCGACTACTGCGCTGTGGTGCGGCTCGCCAACACTGACATCTCAATTAGGACTGGGAAATTAATTCACATAACCCGATTCATTTGATTCACAGGCTCTCGATTCAATTCTTGATTCAAATCTCAATTTGATTCAACAAATGTAAACTTAAAGTCCAAATGAAGCAGTTTTTTTTCTCCATATTGTAATGCAGTTCCAGTTGCACTAAAACTGCAAAAGTAAAGTGAAATCAGTAGTCTATTTCTCCACAATGATTCTTTTGTTCTGTTTTCACCATTTTTAAAAAGGATTTAATTGAAAAAAATAAAAATAAAAATAAAAAAAAATAAATCACAAAACAAAGCTCTCAAATAAATGAATCTAATAAGACCGATTGTTTCTTATCTTAGACTCTGACGGTGCTGGTGAAGAGCGGTGTGGAGGTTCAGCCTTGTCCTGTTAAAGTTCTGGACATTGACACCATCACTCAGGTCAAAGATAAAATCCTGGACCAGATTTATAAAGGAGCGGCATTCTCCCAAAGACCTGCCGCAGACTCACTTGACCTCGGTACAGTTTCAGATTCTGTATATCTGGACTATGCTTGATCATTGGTATGGTTTCATATATTTTGTGTGTTGTGTTTACTCAGAGTGGCGATCGGGCCAGGCGGGCCACCTGACTCTGTCTGATGATGATGTCACAGCCATTGTTCAGGGCCGCTGGAAACGGATCAACACTTTACAACACTACAAGGTACAGCTGGAGATTTATTGACTGTCACTAGTAGTTTTTACGCTGCTGTTCAGTCAGATTAATTGGTTGATTTGTGGGTTGGCTGTTTAATACATCTTTATTTGTGTTGATTGTGTCAAAGCAGCTTAACATAGACAAAGCTCTAGTAAATTGAAACGCTTCAGTCCAGTTTTCACAGATCGAGTTCAGTTCAGTGTAACTTTTTAATTGAATAACTTTTGTAGGTTTGTTGAATTTTAAGTTGGTTGTTTGGTTGACGCTAGTTTGACAGTTTTTTTTTTTTGTTTAATTTTTCTTGTGAATTTGGTGGTTGATTGTTGTGAGTTTGTTTGATTTATTTCTGTTGGTAAATTTTGTTATTATAGTTTGTTTATTTTGTGACTTGTTTAGTTAGATTGAATGTGTTTGTTTTATTTTACTTTTCTTTTTATTGTTTTTTTTTTGTTCGTTTTGTTTATTTTGTGACTTGTTTAGTTAGACTGAATGTGATTTGTTTTATTTTCTTTTTCTTTTTATTGTTTTTTTTTAGTTTGTTTTGTTTATTTTGTTGGTTGTTTAGTTAGACTGAATGTGATTTGTTTTATTTTCTTTTTCTTTTTATTGTTTTTTTTTAGTTTGTTTTGTTTATTTTGTTGGTTGTTTAGTTAGACTGAATGTGATTTGTTTTATTTTCTTTTTCTTTTTATTGTTTTTTTTAGTTTGTTTTGTTTATTTTGTTGGTTGTTTAGTTAGACTGAATGTGATTTGTTTTATTTTCTTTTTCTTTTTATTGTTTTTTTTTAGTTTGTTTTGTTTATTTTGTTGGTTGTTTAGTTAGACTGAATGTGATTTGTTTTATTTTCTTTTTCTTTTTATTGTTTTTTTTGTTTGTTTTGTTTATTTTGTTGGTTGTTTAGTTAGGTTGAATGTGTTCATTATATTTTCTTTTTCTTTTTATTGTTTTTTTAGTTTGTTTAGTTTATTTTGTGGGTTGTTTAGTTAGACTAAATGTGATTGTTTTATTTTAT
The DNA here is from genome assembly GCF_052040795.2 of Danio rerio. Classification (NCBI taxonomy): domain Eukaryota; kingdom Metazoa; phylum Chordata; class Actinopteri; order Cypriniformes; family Danionidae; genus Danio; species Danio rerio. The sequence continues at coordinate 10,099,364 of NC_141028.1, forward strand.
TTTTATTTTTATTGTTTTTTTGTTTGTTTTGTTTATTTTGTGGGTTGTTTTTGTGAGTTTGGTTTGTTTATTTCGTGAGTTTAGCTGGTTGATTTAATGAGTTGATTTGTTTTTGTGAGTTTGTTTATTGAGTTTGGATGGTTATGTGAGTTGATTGTTTATGTAAGTTTAGTTGTTCGGCCTTTTTTTATTGCTTAGTTGCTTTTTGTGAGTTATTGTTTTTGTGAGTCTGATTGTTTATTTTGTGAGTTTAGCTGGTTGATTTACTAAGTTGATTTGTTTAAGTGTGTTTGTTTTGTTTACTTAGTTTGGATGGTTATTTATGTGAGTTGATTGTTTATGGAAGTTTGGTTGGTTGACTTTTTTTTACTTGCTTTGTTGATTTTTGTGGTTTGTTTTTTTTATGAGTCTGTTTATTTGTTTATTTTGTGAGTTTAGCTGGTTGATTTACTGTCTGATTGTTTACTGAGTTTGGATGGTTATTTATGTGAGTTGATTGTTTATGGAAGTAAGGTTGGTTGACATTTCTTTACTTGCTTTGTTGACTTTTACGAGTTTGGTTGTTTTTGTGAGTCTGATTGTTTATTTCGTGAGTTTATCTGGTTGATGTATTGAATTTGTTTTGTTTACCAGGCTCAGTCCTGCTTAGCTTCAGTGAGTAACCAGTCTTGGGCTGCAGGGTGATTTGGCTGTGACATTTTTGTGATTATTTTTGTAAGTTTGTGACATTTCTGTAGTTGCTTAGTTTATTTTCTGTGAATATTTTTCATTGGTTGATTTTGTGGTTCGGTTGTTTTTGTGAGTCTGATTGTTTATTTTGTGAGTTTAGCTGGTTGACTTAGTCAGATTTTGTGAGTTTGTTAACTGAGTTTAGTTGGTCATTTATTTGAGTTGGTTGTTTATGGAAGCTTGATTGGTTGACATCTTTATTTGCTTGGTTGGTTTTTGTGAGTTTGGTTGATTTTTAATTTGATTTGATATATTTTGTGGGTGTTTGTTAATGTCAATTTGGTGTTTTGAGATTACTATGGATCATCCAAAACTGAACATGCTGTCATCATTTGCTCATGCTTTACTTGTCACAAACCTGTTTGACTTTCTATATTTTTTCAAACACAAAAGAAGACATTTTGAAAAATGTTGGAAACCTGTAACCATTGACTTCCATAGTATTTGTTTTTTTCTTCTATGGATGTCATTGGTTACAGGATTCAAAAAAAGATTTCAGAATATCTTCTTTTGTGTTCAACAGTATAAAGAAACTCATAAAGGTTTGGAACCATCTTAGGGACAGTAAATGCAAGTAAATTGTCATCTTTGGATGAACCATCTCTTTAAATAGTTGATTTGAATAAGTTTGCTTAGATGTTTTTGTGAGATTGTTTTAGTTTATTATTTTCATTTTAACTTTTAATTTTATCTTCTCAGGTACCTGATGGGGCCACAGTGGCTCTCATTCCTCGTTCCCAGAGTTCTCTTGGTGTAAATCAGGTCTACCAGACTGGAGAGAGTAAGTAAAGAGCACAATCACTTTTGCACTTTTATTTCCGACCATCAGAGAGGAAAAGTGTATCAGTTTGTAATTCATATTCAATCTGTTTCTTGTAATTGCTGCAGAAACTCCCATGCTTGAAGGAGAGGAGGAGGAAGGTCTTCGTTTGTGGCATTTAGTAAAGCCCACCGAAGACCCCGAGATCCCCAAACACAGAAAGAGCAGCATGAGAGAGCGGGAGCGAGCAAAAGCCATTCCTGAGATCTACCTTACACGATTGCTTTCAATGAAGGTATGAGATGCGTTTACACTACCAGAATATGCCCCACATCACAGATCCTGACTTTCATTATGTTTATCTGTGTGATATGCAGTTTATTAGTGCCCTAAATAAATTATGTCAGCTTGAATGAGCGTAGTTTTGTAACAATAAAAGTGTACAACTTAGCTAAAGCTAATAAATAATCCACAATCCCTCTCCAAACATGTTCAGATCGCCCTGTTATTTGAGTCGCTTCACTCATCTTCAAACTCCTGCTATGATGAGCTACAGTTTTCTGTCTGTTCAACAACAGAGTGTGTGTTTTTCTTTTAGAAGCGACAGAGAGTTTAGCTTAACTTTAACCGAAAGTTTATTAGTTGCTCCATTGGGTGGACTGTGCAGTGGTATTTTTTAATTTGATCAACTTTTGTATATTTTTGTAGCAAAAAAAAAAAAAAGTGGCAAATAAAAGCGAAATATTGGCAAATGCGTTTTTAAAAAGCTATTTAAAATGTATTTAAAATGCAAAATGTATTAATATACTTGTTTACTGCTTGATTTAATTATCGTTTTAAACCTTTATTTAAAAAAAAGGTTATAAAGTTGTCTATTTACTTATACATGAAAAAAATAATAAAATGCAATGTTTTATTGCTTTTTTAAATGAGATTTTAAAAAACCTAATTTTAATAGGCACATTTAAATATGTCGCTTTGTTTGTCTATTATTTGTTAATTTAAATTGTGATACATATATATATTCCTTTATGCTAAAATTACTAAATTGACAATTTGATTCTTTGTTTTATTTCTAACTGGGACTCCTTGTCCTCCGTAACTGACAGGATTCATTCGGATGCTGGAAATCCTTGAAAATGTTTGCATTTTAATCTGTGTTCAAGGTTTGAAAAGTGCTTGAATTTTTTATAAAGTGCTTGAAACTGCTTAAAAATGCAGCTTTGTTGCTTCCGTAATAATTCATCCTAATAAATAGGCAAGAGTAATTAACTATTAAAATAAATATTTGTGCTTTTGCATGGAATGAAATAAAATTAATGGAGATTACCGCATCAGGTGTAAATAAATGTACATTTATGATGAAAGATGACACGTTTAAGATTTAATTCAATGACAGTAATCCAATGTGTATATTTTCCTTATAGCATTATATATATTGCATAGTATAGTATAATGTTGAATTGTAATGTATAGTATAGTATAGCATAGCATAGCATAGTGTATAATTGTATTGTATGGTGTTGCATAGTATAGTATAGTATAGTATAGTATAGTGTTTAATTGTATGGTGTAGTAGTGTTGCATAGTATAGTATATTATAGCATAGTATAGTGTTTAATAGTATAGTATAGTATAGTGTTGAATTGTATGGTGTAGTATAGTATAGTATAATTTAGTATAGTATAGCATAGCATAGCATAGCATAGTATAGTGTTTAATTGTATTGTATGGTGTAGTGTAGTAAAGTATAGTATAGTATAGTGTAGTATAGCATTTAATCGTATGGTGTGGTGTAGTATAGTGTTGTTTAGTATAGTACAGTATAGTATAGCTTAGCATAGCATAGTGTTCAATTGTATTGTATGGTGTAGTATAGTGTTGTTTAGTATAGTATAGCATAGCATAGCATAGTGTTTAATTGTATTGTATGGTGTAGTATAGTGTTGTATAGTATAGCATAGCATAGCATAGTATTTAATTGTATTGTATTGTATGGTTTAGTATAGTGTTGTATAGTATAGTATAGTTTTGAATTGTATTGTATGAAGTAGCATAGTATAGCATAGCATAGCATAGTGTTTAATTGTATAGTATAGTATAGTATAGTATAGTGTTGAATTGTATTGTATGAAGTAGTATAGTATAGCATAGCATAGCATAGTGTTTAATTGTATAGTATAGTATAGTATAGTATAGTTTTGAATTGTATTGTATGAAGTAGTATAGTATAGCATAGCATAGTGTTTAATTGTATAGTATAGTATAGTATAGTGTTGAATTGTATTGTATGAAGTAGTATAGTATAGCATAGCATAGCATAGTGTTTAATTGTATAGTATAGTATAGTATAGTATAGTATAGTGTTGAATTGTATTGTATGAAGTAGTATAGTATAGCATAACATAGCATAGTGTTTAATTGTATAGTATAGTATAGTATAGTGTTGAATTGTATTGTATGAAGTAGTATAGTATAGCATAGCATAGCATAGTGTTTAATTGTATAGTATAGTATAGTATAGTATAGTATAGTATAGTGTTGAATTGTATTGTTTGAAGTAGTATAGTATAGCATAGCATAGCATAGCATAGCATAGTGTTTAATTGTATAGTATAGTATAGTATAGTATAGTATAGTATAGTGTTGAATTGTATTGTATGAAGTGGTATAGTATAATTTAGTATAGTATAGTATAGTATAGTTTAATATAGTATAATATAGCATAGCATAGTATAGTGTTTATTTGTATTGTATGGTGTAGTATAGTATAGTATAGCATAGCATAGTATAGTGTTTAATTGTATCGTATGGTGTAGTATAGTTTTGCATTGTATAGTATAGTATAGTATAGTATAGTGTTGAATTGTATTGTATGGTGTAGTATAGTGTTTTAGTTTAGTCTGGTGTGGTATAGTGTTGTATTATATGTTAGGGTATAATAGTGTGTGGTATGGTAACAAATAGAATGTGGATGATCTAATGTGATAAAGTATGTAAACATTTAATTTGCTACCATTATAATGTGCTGGAAAAGTTTGAAAATTCTGCTAGAAAGTGCTTAAAAAGGTTAATTTTGACTTTGTTAAAGGTGTAAGAGCCCTGAACTGAAAGCTGCTCTGTGCTCGTATGTGTTTATCTTCAGGGGACTCTGCAGAAGTTTGTGGATGATGTGTTTGTAGCCATACTGAGTACGAAACGGCCTCCACCCATAGCAGTCAGATTCTTCTTTGACTTTCTGGATGATATGGCAGAGAAACACGGCATCGACGACCCGGAGACCGTTCACATCTGGAAAACAAACAGGTCAGATCGATGAAACGTTTTTACTGAGGCTAAAGATTTATGGAGAAAATCAATAATACAGCTCAGCTCAAAAACTTGGAGTGAATCTTGAATTGACTTTTTTTAAGGCTTTACTTTTAACTCTACTCTACTTTTATCTTGTTATAAAGTGTTACAAGTTTTCCAGAATTAATGAAAAAGTGGATTATTGTAGATAAAAAAATTATGTAATATATTACAATTTTATATAGTTTTTGCATATTTTAATATTATTTTTTGTGAGTGTTTGTGTGTGTATTTTCTCTATAACAGGGCAAATCTATTAATTTGAGATCTTGAATAACTGGTAATATTAGGGACATTAGGGTGGCAAGGTGGCTCGGTGGTAAGCACTGTCGCCTCACAGCAAAAAGGTTGCTGATTTGAGTCCTGGCTGGGTCAGTTGGAGTTTCTGTATGGAGTTTGCATGTTTTCCCCGTGTTGGCGTGGGTTTTTCCCCCACAGTCCAAAGATATGCGCTATAGGTGAATTGAATAAACTAAATTGTACATAGTGTATGCGTGTGAATGAATGTATATGGATGTTTCCCAGTACTGGGTTGTGGCTGGAAGGGCATCCGCTGCATAAAAAATATGCTGGATAAGTTCATTCCACTGTGGTGACCCCTGGTGAATAAAGGGACTAAGCCGAAGGAAAATGAATGAATTATGGACATTAATTGGTCATATTTAAATAATATTTCATACTTTTGCATAGTAAAAATATAAAGTAGGTTCACTATATAATTAAAAAATATTATCTAACTGTATAATTATTATAGCCACATTTTTCTTTTTTTCTCAGACAAGTCAGTTCACCTTTTGGTCCGACTGATTCAAAAATAAATCTGTTGAATTAGTTCACAAATTCACTTGAATGATTCTTTGATATAATATTATTGTATTCCTTGAATTATATTGAACTTTTAATTTTTTTTATTAAATTGAATTAAAGTAAATTATTTTTGAAAGCCTTACTTACAGATTTATTGAAAAAGTCACACAATGTAATAAAAAGAAATTGAAATTTCGACAAAATTAAATTTGTTGACCAGCCCGAAGGATTAAAAACAAAGCCGAAAATACAATAACATTTACTCAATTAGCAGATGCATTCATCCAAAGCGACTTAAAAGAGACAACCAAAGAAGCATCAGGGGTCGCCACAGCGGAATGAACTGCCAACTTATCCAGCATATGTTTTACACAGCAGATGCCCTTTCAGCTGCAACCCAGTAAAGGGAAACATCAATACACACACACACACACACACACACACACACACACACACACACACAAGTTAGTTTATTCAATTCACTTATAGCACATGTCTTTAGACCAGGGGTCACCAATCTCGGTCCTGGAGGGCCGGTGTCCCTGCAGGTTTTAGCTCCAACTTGTTTCAACACATCTGCCTGGATGCTTCAAGTATACCTAGTAAGACCTTGATTAGCTTGTTCAGGTGTGTTTGATTAGGGTTGGAGCTAAAATCTGCAGGACACCGGCCCTCCAGAAACAAGTTTGGTGACCACTGCTTTAGACTGTGAGGGAAACCGAAGCACCCAGAGGAAAACATGCAAACTCCACACAGAAATGCCAACTGACCCAGCCGGGACTCAAACCAGGAACCTTCTTGTTGTGAGGCAACAGTGCTAAACACTGAGCCACCTTATCGGCCGACTTTAAATTATCATATAAATAAATCATCAAAATAATTTTAAATGCAGAAATTATTATAATAATGGTAAAACATTGGAAATCTTCAATGTAGTATTCATTTCCAACATACTATTTACGGTAGTTATTGCTCTTCTGTAAAATGCACTCAGTGAGTAAATCAATCTTTTGAGTTTTCCTAAATCAATTAAACTGATTGATAATTTATCATAGAACTATCATAGATACTTTTAATTAAACTATATTGTTTCTGTGCTCGTTGTATTGAATGTTCATTGAACTCCTCTCCCTGCTGCAGTTTACCCTTGCGTTTCTGGGTCAACATCTTGAAGAACCCTCAGTTCGTCTTTGACGTGCAGGTGACTGATAGTGTGGACCCCGTCCTCTCCGTCATCGCACAGACCTTCATTGATTCCTGCACTACATCGGAGCACAAAGTGGGGCGGGTCAGTACAGTAATTAACCTGTAAACCTCATTATGCAGAAGTGTGTGCGTGTAGAGAAAAAAGATGAACGGAGGAAAGTAAGCTCCTTTCACAGCTGCAGCATCTATGAGCTCTGTTTTATTCTCATTATTGTCTTGTCTCTCGTCCTTCAGGATTCTCCGGTGAATAAGCTGTTGTACGCCAGAGAAATCCCTCGATACAAGCAGCTGGTGGAGAGGTGAGAAATCTTAAAGAATTTTCGTTTTGGAAATAGACTCATTTTTCCAGGGCCGGCCTGTGCCATAGGCAGTATAGGCCAATGCTAAGGGCGCTGTACATCCAGGGGGGCGCCAAAAATGAGCGAGGTTAAGTTGGTTTTGTTTTCAGTATTCCTGACACGTTCAGTGATAGACGGCAATAACTTAAAAACCTCTTACCCTAAAAAGATCTAAAGTGTGTTTCCTACAAAAAGACAAAGCTGGTTTTGTTTCACAGCTGTCTTTTTTCGCTCAACATTACGACCACTGCTCCATTTAAGCCTTTGCCAATATGCGTTCAGCCGGGAGAGCTCACGCCAAGCGGAGGTCTTAGTAAGGGACCTTCGGAAAAGTGCTTCTGCTCTGTCCTGTGTGTTTTATTTTAAAAACAACAAATTTTCTCTTAAATGAGCACAAACAGTTACTAAAGTAGTCGAATGCTTTATTATAGATCTGTGCATTCTTACATTAACACCTCTGTTATCAAGCAAAACACAATGAGAGATTCACAAACTGCTCTTCACTAAATAACTATAGTAACTTTAATCAATATGCAAATACAATTAAAAGTGAAGTAGATTTTTTAGCTTTATTTAATTTCTGTATAGGCCATCGATTTTAATAGGCTAAACCATTTATTTTATTGTCAATATTTTCCAATGTTTGCTATGTATTCTATAATTTGAAGCTATTTGTTGTGCCATATTTTTTACATCCAACGTTGGACAGATTGCTAATCAATAAATAGCTATAGTGCTATCTGTTAGTTTAGACATAGATGTTATGGAAAATAGTAATAGTAATGTAACTACCCCCATCATTCCTTCCTCAAGCAAATGCGTAAATATTAAATCTATTCAGCATTAATGTTAACTGCATTGGTATATTCATCTGACGTTTTCCTTGTAGTAGTCGATCAAAAAGCTATTTAGTTTCTTATGACTATACAGTGGAATTTACTGCGATGTGACGGGGCGCCACCTGAAATCTTGCCTAGGGTGCCAAATTGCTTAGGGCCGGGCCTGCATTTTTCTGCTCCCTTATAGTTAAATAGTTGAGTTTTATCATTTTTGAATCCATTGAGGTAACGTTTCAGTCAAATGGGAGCTCTTTTAGCTTAGCATACATCATTGAAACGGATTAGACTGTTAGCATTTCGCTATTTTTTTTTAAGAGTTTTGTTAAATTTTCCAATTCAAAGTTTGACTCTTGCATGTGCTAAGACTGACAAAAAATTTAAAGTTCCTATGTTCCTAGGAACTATACTCTTTCCAGCGTAATAATCAAGAATCTTTGCTGCCGTACCATGGTTTCAGCAGGAGCAATGATATTACCCAGCACCTGAAATTAGCCCCAAGCTAAAACTAGGGAACAGCGTTGCATAATAGCTTTGATTCTGCTAATATCTAATATGGTTCAATGATTTATGTTAAGCTAATCTAAGCTAAAAGTGCTCCCTCTAGTCCCAGAGATTGGCTGAATGGTCTCAAAAAATGTATAAAACTCAACTGTTTAACTCTAGGAGTCTTGTAAAATGAAAGCTTAAGCCAATAGCTTAGCTTAGCATAAATCCTTGAATCAGATTAGACCGATAGCCTTTCGTTCAATTTTCAAAAAAGGGTTTTGCTAATGCTCCAATTTAAAGCTCGGCTCTTTCGTAAGTACATTGTATACTAAAACTGACGGAAAATGAAAAGTTGCTATTTTCAAGGCTGATATGGTTAGGAACAATATTTTTATTCGGGCGTAATAATCAAGGAACTTTGCTGCTGCACCATTGGCTGCAGCATATGCAATGATGCATTGGATGCGAACGAAAGTGAAGAATGGGTTGGGGGGGGGGGGGGGGGTGTAGGGGGGGTCAGACTGGATGGATGATCGTAGGCCCTTGATAATGTCTCTGGGGGCCCCCAAAATGTGTAGGCCCTTAAATTCGTCCTAGCGCCCACAATGCCCCACCCCCCACTAACTAATCAAGGAATTTTCCTGCCATACCACAATTGGATATAATTATCCAATTTAAAGTTCGACTGTTCTGTAGTCACATCGTGTGAGAAGACTGACAAAAAAATGAAAAGAAGCTATTTTCAAGGCTAATATAGCAAGGAACTATACTCTTATTCTGGTGTATTAATCAAGGAACTGCGGAAGGGCAGGTGCAATAAAAGTAGTCCCAAGCTAGAACTACATAGTTAACAGTGTTGCGTAATATCATTGCTCCTGCTAATATCTAATACTGTTCAATGATTTTTGCTAAGCTAAGCTGAAAGTGCTACCGCCAGACCCAGGGATTGGCTGAATGGATTCAAAAATGGTAAAACTAAACTGTTTAACCCTAGGGGACTTGTAAATTTTACAAAAAGAGTGTTCCTTTAGGGTTATATACGATATGGGTCAGAACAGTTAATTTGCTGGAACTGATACAGGATTAATATCTAGTGCTATAATGTGTCTTTTTGTCCTGAAGGTACTACAGTGATATTCATAACGCCGTGTCTGGCTGTTATCAGGAGATGAATTCAATGCTGACAGAGCTCTCAGGGGTAAGACTGCTGTTAGTTCTGTTTTAAAATGATTTGTATTTTAAGACGCTTTAGACGACAAAAGTATGAAACCTGCTTGTGAATATGGGGTTCATTTTTTTTTTTGTTTTGTTTGAGAGTCAATGGTTGAGTTTCCATCCTAATGTGAAGCAAATGTTTTCAATGTTTGCAAAAAAAAGCACTTTAGATGCATTTCAATCGTTGGCTGTTTCTCAACACCAAGTATGCAAAGTTCGCACTTGCGTTCTTGGAAGTTCAGACTTGCCGAGTTTAGACTTGGAAGAACGAACTCCCGAGAACGCAAGGACACAAGTCAAATACTTCTTTAAATGGAACGGCAGCACACTTTATAACGTCACTTACCTCACCATAGATTCGTCGGTTTCACTGTACATTAACAATAAAATGATTTAATTATATAAAGCACGGCCCTGTAATTAATATTATATTGATATTATAAATCTACATTTTTGATTTAAGAAAATGTCAACATAAATCCATATAAATGTGAAGTAAAATGTGTTCTTATACACCGACTCGTGTCTTTGATTATTAGATTTAATAAACTACAATGGACATTATACAAGTATTAAGACTTACACAATAAGAAATAACATTAAGCAGTTTGTTAAACAAAGACAAGCGTACATTACGGTAACATAATTAAAGACAATTATAAAAGGTAACAAAATAATACCGACAAAATAATACACCTGATAACAAACAATAGATTTGTAAGACTGTTAGATATACACAAGATGTATTAAATATTATGTTTTAACTACAATGGAGAGATGAGATCCAGTGGTACATCCGAGATGGACTGGCCGAAGTGAAGCTCTCGGCGGGGGAAGTGAAGTCGAAGCTCCAGAGGTCCACATTAGCTGAGGCACATCGTCAAAGTCGCGCTAACTTTGTGAATAAACTGCCCATTTGACTTTAAATCATCTACATTCTCGCCTGAAAAACTCTTAAAGCTTTATTTTGTGACACAGTAAAGGAATATTTTTAAAACCGTGCGGGTTTTCTCCTCCACCATTAGCGTTTACTGTTTTAGCTGCAATGCATTCTGGGATACCTGAGCTTCACAAGTTTGCATAAGTCACCTCTCCATGCATCCTTGGCCAGAGGGGCAGACCAAGTACACATCCGGGAATTTTATCTGTACTTGGCAAGATGTGAACTTTGAATTGTATCAGTACTTCAGCAAAGGTTGATGACGTTTCACGAGGACGCAAGTACACAAGTACAGACATGAACGCATATTGAGAAACAGCCAAATTGTTAGAGCGGCTGACTGTAGTATTGGCAACCTAGCAACCAACAGTAAACAAACTAGCAAAATGGAGACAGCTGACTGGTCACATGGATATAATGTTCGCTATGTCAGCGTTTGATCTGCATTTCCATCTCCCAAGGCCAAAAGCACCTGAAATGTGCATCCTTTTTTCCACAAATTATATTGTAATTTGAACATTTTATATTAATATTATAATTATAATGTAATTAAAAAAAAACAGGTGACTTTAGAAAACTTTTTCTACATTACAAGGTACATGTTTTTATATTTTTATATTAATACTACATTTAATCAGGGCCGGAGTGGGACTCCTTTTCAGCTCAGGAGTTTCAAGCCTTAGAGCGGCCCACCTCAGTTCACGACTGACTATATTAAGATAACGTCATTTCCAATTCAGTTTCTAACAACACTATCATGTCTGTTTCAAGTACACAGCTGCTTTAGAACTGCAAATGTGTTTCATAAATATGACAACATTAAAGGGTAGCTAAATATCCAACACTGTTCTTTAAAACATCACAATGTCCTTTCCTGCAATATCTGAATATATATTCTGTGCAAAATTCTTTATAGATATCCAGTCCTTTGTAACGGTGGTCACACAAAAAATTTAAATAATATATGTACACCTATATAAGTAACCCAAGCAGTTTTATATGTGTAACACTAAAAATGAAAAAATAAATAAATAAATAATTACTCGGGTGAGGTTCGAACTCGGGTTGGTGGCATCATAATGCAACGTGCTGACCACTAGACCACAATGGCGCTGTCATGCTGGTGCATTTAGAATAAAAAATAAGTATTGCACTGATACCTGAAAGACTTTTAACCACAGTATTACTTTCTATTGATGACTATCTTTTTCTCCCCTTTTTAGATTTCTGATCAAGTTATGTCAGATTTATTAATGTAGTGAATCATCTGATTATCATTGTGCAGGTGTAATATTCATTAATATTAATTATTCGAATTCTTATATTCACTAAGGTGCCGCTGTTTGGGATTGAATAATAGTAACGTCATCATTAACCTGAGGGCTGCATTCTGCTCATGCAGCTGCGAAAAAATAAATAAAAAGAGCGGAGCTGCAGGAAAGTAATGAAAAAAAGAGTGAGGCTATGGTCAAATAAAAAAATGAAAAAAAGTGTGACTGCTGAGAGTGCAAGCAGCTAGGCACACTGGACAGCGTGGCCAAAAAACAGACCGGCCCACCGGGATTTCTCCCGGCCCTCCCAATTATCCAATCCGGGCCTGCATTTAATTAGTTAATTTTAATTTATAATTATTTTATGAGTTAGTTTTGGGTTTATTTTTTAAAATGGTTTTAAATATTTGTATCCAGATATTTCAAATAATTAATGGTTTTACTAAAAAAAAAAACACAGTCAAACACTTATCAATTAACTGTGAAATATATTGTTTAAATGATTTCATAACTAATGATATTTTATTTGTAAAACAGTAATCCATCTTATGTGGTAAATGAGTAGGAAAATGCCATTTTGTATATTTTTTTTTATTATTCATTTCATGTCCATGTTTTATCATGCACACTTAAACTTGTTTTGTCTAATGACTGTCATGTTTTTAGAGCTTTGCATCAGAGATGAACAGTTTGGTGGCGTTACATGAGCTCTACAAGTATATCAACAAATACTACGATCAGGTCAGTATGCCAATGATTAAACTTTCTTATATTATAAAAGGGAAAGTTCAACCAAAATTGAAAATTCATCATTTACTCCAACATAAAGAGATTATTTGAAGAATGTTGGAAAACGGTAAACAATAAAATCCATAGTAGAAAAACAACACCATGTAAGTCACTGTTTAACAATTTCCAACATTCTTCATTACTGTATATCTGCTTTTGTGTGAGTAAATTCCAACAGAATTAAAATTGTTTGTGTGAACTATCCCGTATTAACAAACAAATGATTTCTCCTTTTGCTTTGCGTGCAGATTATCATGTCTCTGGAAGAAGATGCGGCAGGTCAGAAGATGCAGTTAGCGTATCGCCTTCAACAGGTCGCCGCCCTGGTGGAGAATAAAGTCACTGACCTTTAGGTTTTGAGCTCATCAGTAATAATCACGTCTGAGAGATCTGCTGATCTTCACCAAACCTTTGTGTGCTTCCACAACTGTTCAGAAAAACTCTTCTTAACAAAAGGGAACAGGAAATGAAGTAATGCTCACTTTCTTCCGATAAAACCTTAATGGGGATTTTATTGGAGAAGCATCGCTCTGAACTACTCGCAGGAGTATTGACTAATGGAAAGTGTGTGTGTGTGTGTGTGTGTGTGTGCGCGTGCGTGCGTGCGTGCGTGCGTGCGTGCGTGCGTGCGTGTGAAAGGATCTACTGGCTATGTGAAGGTTACTGAATTCAGATTCTCTGACCTGAATCTATCATAATGACACTACTGAAGCAGCTCTCATATATTGTGACATGCTAAGACACATTTTATAGCATTTTTACTTATTTTCAAGTGATCAAAACCACTATATGGATGAAAAAAAAAGAAAACTCTTACAATCAAGTCCGCACTATGGACAAATCCTACTTTTTTCCCCCCTACAGCAGTACGTGGAGTATTTTTTTGTGTTCCTCCTCCATAATCACATCCCAGATTTCAAAAAAGACTGACCATGGCCGTGTCGTATTAATCTTTTATATACTAACATTTCTACATTAGTATTGCAGATCGAAGTATTAAGCCTTTACAGGGACTGAAGAGTAAGTCGATGCACACAAGTGCCAAACAAAAGTTAGGAGAGCACAATATTTTGTGTGCACGTTTTTGTGTGTGTGTGTGTAGCTATAGATGTGCATGCAAATAAAATACGAAACATCAGTGTGCAGGGTTTTCGCTGCTGTTAGGGACTCCAAATATATTGAATTTCTCATACAGGGATACAAACACATGGTTTATAGCACCAAAGTGTTACATTTAGTAAGCATCTTTTGTGTTTAAATGAAGTCTAATCGATGTCTATTAGACGTATAAACAACGAATGTTTGGCTAAAAGAAGGCTAAATTTGGGTTGTGAATGAAAATCTTATAGACATCTAAGAATAGCCCAAAACTATAGTCAAGTCTGTCTCATCTGTGTATTTGATGACTAGTCTACTTTTAGGCTATTCTTAGACGTCTCTTAGATGTTTACTGACAGCCCAAATTTAGCCTTGTTTTAGCAAAGACTTCTATGTTTAGATGTCTATCAAACACTCAATTGCTCGGTCGGTAGACTCCTATAATATATCTGTTATTTCATTGCTAAATCAACATCAATACAATAATCATCAATAGTATTTTTAATTCTCATTCGAATCTCAGTGCATAAAATCCTAAAAGAGAATAGTTCACCCAAATATGAACGTTTACTGTTAATTTACTCACCCTCAGGCTATCCGATATGTACATGAGTTTTATTTCTCTGTAAAAATGAAAGGAGATTGTCTTTTGTGATTCTTGAAATGCAAGTGAACGGCTACCTGGACTTTGAGAGCCATAAAAACGCATACGGGTTAAACCAAATGAATACCCATGACTTCTGGTGATACATTGAGCTCTTATGAAACAGATTGGTCTGTTACAAACTGAGTATTGATAGCAACATTTATACGTTTTATTTAAAAATAATACGGCTATTTTGTTTTAGTTTAATCAAAGGAACTTTTATAGTCATCTAAACTTACATCAGACCAGCTGACTAAAAATACTAAGTTAAACTTTGTATCACTGCTAAAAAATCAATTTCGCACTTAGATTTTTTGTCTTGTTTCTAGTCCAAATATCTAAAAATTCTTAAATCAAGATGAATTTTCTAGACAAGCGAAACATATAGTATTGTTTTCAGAAATAATGTGCCAAAATTAAGTGAGTTTTTCCTTAAAACAACAGAATAATCTGCCAATAGGGTAAGGAAAATAATCTTGTCAAAAGGAAAAACTATTTTGCTTGTTTTAAGGAAAAACTCACTTAATATTGGCATATTATTTCTGAAAACAAGACAAAATGTTTTGCTTGCCTAGAAAATGTTTATTGATATAAGAATTTTTAGATATTTGGACTAGAAACCAGACAAAAATCTAAGAAAAGCATTTTTGCAGTGTACACTGAAATAGTTTTGCTGCTTGTTCAAACTGTATATTTATGTCATAAATGAGCTGAATCAGTGCAAAATATTAACGTTTGCTGTTAATTTACTCACCCTCAGGCTGTCCGATATGTACATGAGTTTTATGGACACTTGAGAGTCAAAAAACACATACAGGTTAAACCAAATTAATACCCATGACTTCTGATGATTAGGCATGGGCCAGTATAAGATTTTGACGGTATGATTACCTTGGACAAATATATCACGGTTTCACGATATCACGGTGTTGTGATCACTGCTCAAAAATATGTTCTTTTATTGTGTTTGGGTAAAAAAAAAATACTTTCTCCACTGTGAAAAAATAGATTTTCAGCTTTTTTAAAGCTTTTTTAAGATTTTCAGCTTACAGTGCTCTGCATATATACACAAATCTATTAGTTAAATTCACATTTTTAATGGTAAGCTCTACAGTATTATATTTGTGCATATACATTAGATTAGTCAGTACTGAAGACAAATCTGGAGCTTATCTAACAAAAATACTTACGATAACAGTCCAAAAACTAATACAGACAAATTCATATGTGATAGAAAAATATCAAATACAAATTTTTAAAAAAGAGGAAAAATTAAAAGAAGCAAAAATTTGTGAATTTTAGTTGAAGTTTTGTAGCTTGTAATTTGTTTTTGCAATATTTTGCTTGAGTTTAATTCTATTGTCTTTCAATTCCTAAATATGTTTCGTGACTAAAATATTATTTTAATAAATATATCTGTTTAATAAATCTGTTTTGTTTAAATGCACCAAAATAAATAGCCTATATTCACAGAAATGGATAAATAAATCTACATTTTCAAAATGGGGGTGCACTCAATTATGCTGAGCACTATAATAGTTTAATGTTTAATCCGCATAAATTTGTAAAAACTGATAAGCTAACGTAATTTCTAATATTGTGTGATTCATGTGCATTTAATGAATCACAAAAGACAACAGTTTTAGCTTCAAATCTTTGTTTAATATCCTACTGAAGACAAAAAAAATCTCAGATGGCCTGAGGGTGAGAAAATTACCAGCAAATTGTCACTTTTGGTTGAACTATCCTTTTAATAATCCAAAAAGGGCCATTTTCCCAATCACAGTGTAAGTTCTGAACTAGCTGATTTGATTTAGGCATGAAATATAACTCAAATCCCTGCAGGATCTGTGAGCTTCACCCTCACTCGCGCAGCATTGATTTCCTAATGCCTGCTTTAATAGCACAAGAGAGCACAATTCTCAAAGATTCAATCGTCTGAGTCAAATAAAATTGCAATGCTGCAGGGACGTCAAGTTTCTTTGGAGATGTAGAAACAAAACCGGGCCACTTTGGGTCATTGGATTACAGGTCGACGGAAAAGCATCGTCGTTTAAACGCTCCCAGTGGTAATAAAAGATTGAGAGTTGTGTGCATCAGACACTGAATAGAAACTAACTTATTATATTGTAAATAACGCTTATTTATACATGACCGCCAAATGTGCCTTCTTTGTTACTTTTTATAATGTCTACCAATTTTGAGTAAACATGCTTGACATTACTTGCCAAAATGAAGATGATGATGAACTCTGGCACTGTGTTTGCCAGTTGTAAAGATCATACGGGGCTTTTAGACTGCAGCTTGTCTCAGGATTACAGCCACCTATTTCAATGGATTCAGTATAAATAATTTTGTTTTGTTTTTTGTAGCCCGATTCGTTTGTATTTTGCCCCTGTGATCAGTGATTTCACAAACGAGGATGGTGTAAATTGTAATTTAAATAGCATTAAATCCACTGCAAAAATGTTTCTTAGTTTTTTTGGTCTTGTTTAGTACACAACCTGACAAAAGTCTTGTCGACTATCCAAGTTTTAGGAACAACAAATATTAACTTGACTTCTAGTTGATCATTTGGTATCAGAAGTGGCTTATATGAAAGGCAAATGCTTCTAGATGACGCTTATTTTACCAAAATAAAATATGATCATGCCTTGATTTTGAATTATTTAATTGGACAGTAAGGTCTGACTTTATTTAGACAAAAGTCTTGTCATTTAACAGAAATAATGTACAGTATAGAATATAAAGTCATGCTGCAGTGGAGAAAGAGTTGATATTGCGTATGAGCTTGGGGGACTGCTTCCATACATCTCTGCAATAACTCAAATAACGTATTAATAAAGTCATCTGGTATGACAAAGAAAGCGTTCTTGCAGGACTCCCAGAGTTCATCAAGATTCTTTGGATTCATCTTGAATGCCTCCTCTTTCATCTTACCTCAGACATGATCAATAATGTTCATGTCTGGTGACAGGGCTGGTCAATCCTGGATCATATTGACCTTATTTGCTTTCAGGAACTTTGATGTGGAGGCTGAAGTATGAGAAGGAGCGCTATCCTGCTGGAGAATTTGCCTCTCCAGTGGTTTGTAATGTAATGGGCAGCACAAATGTTTTGATATCTCAGGCTGTTGATGTTGCCATCCACTCTGCAGATCTCTTGCACGCCCCCATACTTAATGTAACCCCAAACCATGAATTTTCCTTCACCAAACTTGACTGATTTCTGTGAGAATCTTGGGTCCATGTGGTTTCCAATAGGTCTTCTGCTTTATTTGTGAAGATTGGGATGCAGTTCAACAGATGATTCAATAGAAAAATCTACCTTCTGACACTTTTCCAAATGATCAACTAGAAGTCAAGTTATTATTTGTTGCTCTTACAACTGAGATCGACGACGAGACTTGTCAGGCAGTGTACAAATTATTAAATTAGGATGCACTTTTATAAAACGCAAAAATGACTTCAGGTATTGCTTTCTTTCAAATTTATCAGAATTAATTTAAATAAAATGTCTGCCACTATTGGTTAAGAATATTAAACTAATTTCAAAGGAAGAACAAGATTATTTTTCTTAACGCTTTTAAGCTAAAACCTGCTAAACTTTTCAGAAAGCTTAATATCTAATGTTGATTATAAAAATAATGATGAGTTTTTTTATTTTTGTTTTCCTAAACCTTCCTAATGTCTTGATTTCATTTTAAAGCACTTTGTGTTTACATGTTGGCTTATCCTGTAATGTCAGAGTTTGCTCATGAAGCTGCCCGTCATATGCTAAAACAAGTTGTATATAGAACTTAAGACAATAACAAATTCAGTGACATCTCAAATGTTTCCTGCTTCTGCATTGATTTCTGCGATTTTCAGCTATTACCGCTTTATCATACTAATGTATGCACAGGGTTGTGTTTTAAAAATGGGAAACATATTAGTTTGCTCTTTCCTGTGTATGTTTGTTAGCCTGTCGTTGAATGTGTTTGGCCTCTCTGTGTATTTTTTGATTATTATAGGCTGATGCATGCTTGAGATTTGATTGGATTTCCTGATTGGGGTGCTTTATGAGAGCTTCACTCGGTGGACTGCGTTATGAGTGCATGTCTCTCATAAAAAACACCGTCTGAGTACAAAGTGTGTGTGTGCATGAGAGTAATTGTAGCGCTCTGCATACATGATGTTCAGATTTTATGAGCAAATCTCCTGTTATGTAGGCTTTTCTCTGAGAGAACTTTCTTTTTGTACAGTCTTGCGATTTACTGTTTTGCCAATGGTGTGAAATACAGCTTTGTATGTTTGCTGATGAACAATTCAGATTGTTGTTTAGAGAATTGCTGGTGTATATGGAGCCCTGGCGCCCCGCTCGAGTTTTACACGACTTTTATACAGGGGTAATAATTTAAAAAATAATAATAATATACTGTATGGTAATTTTCTAATGAAGTTGAGGGGTTAAAAGAGAGCTGAAATCCAGTCAGTAAAAGACTCTTTTTGTATTTGTATTGTGTATAGTTTGCTAACAATTGTGTATATGTGCCTGTACATATTGTGAAGGGGACGTGCTCCTTTTTTTTTTCTCCTACAACTTGGACAGAGTTACTGTCTCCATTCAGGAGAAATTGCGAGCCAAAATGTTGACATGAGTGAAATGGATCATTTGTATCTGGAAACAAATAAAGCTATAATTTTAACAATGAAAACTTGCTGGTTTGAATGTTATATATCTAAAGAAAATGAACAGTATTTTAAAACAATGGATGTTTCAAAATCTTTTTTATTTATTAATTTTTTTTATTTATTTTTTTTAAAGGAAATGACAAATATCTTGCTTCTGCTTGTTACATATGTTTATTTTTGTACTCATTTCGGGATTTAAAAAAAATGTATTTAAGTTTCTATGGCTGATTTTAATTTAGGTATATATATTTCCTTTTTTCAATTTAACCCTTGTACACTGTTAACTGACTACCCTTTTGTTATGTTCGAGCTGAAAACATTCACTGAATTAAACTGCTGTAAAACTGCATCAGATAAGTATTTTTTTCAAAATTATTATTTTTTATAAATCTGTTAATCAACCTCAGTCCTGATCAAAACTACTAAATTGTTTAGAAAATTACAGGATTTGAACTCTTTAATATGCAAATTTATAAATGACGTCACTGATTTGGTGAAAAAACACATAAAATGATGTATTTTTAATATAAACCATAGTCGTGGGCTTTTTTACTTATAACACAGTCTTGCATGTGAAAGATTAGTAACAACATTGGCTTTGATAGATTGTTAGATTTTTTTTTTTCTCTCCATATTTTACCGGTGGTGGATGTTTTTGCCCCATTGACTTCCATAAATGTGTATATGTGCCTGTAAATATTGTGAAGAGGACATGCTCACTTTTTTTCCAACTTGGGCAGAGTTACTGTCTTCATTCAGGAGAGCTTGAGAGCCAAAATGTTGAAATGAGTAAAATTGACAGTATTTTATAACAATGGATCAATTTTTAATTCAAAATCAGATTTTTATTTTTAAGAAAGTTTCATGCTTCTGCTGGTTACATAAGTTTATTTTTGTATTCATTTTGAAAAAATGTTTTTATGTATGAATTTAGGCCTATATATTTTCTGATTTAATTTAACCCTTGTGCACTAATCAAATTGACGACCTTTTTGTTATGTTTAAGCTGAAAACACTTTACTGAATTAAACTGCTGTAAAAATGCATCAGATAAACATTTTGTCAATTTTTTGCATTAATCTGTTAATCAACCTCAGCCCTGATCAAAACTACTAAATTGTTTAGAAAATTACAGGATTTTAACTCTTTAATACACAAATTAATAAATGATGTCACTGTTTTGGTGAAAAAACACATAAAATGATGTATTTTCTAAACAATTTAGTAGTTTTGATCAGGACTGAGGTTGATTAACAGATTTATGCAAAAACAAATGTTAAAAATATTTATCTGATGCATTCTTACAGTAGTTTAATTTAGTGGATGTTTTTATCCTGAACATAGCAAAAGGGTAGTAAATTTGCCTGGAGAGTATTGTTGAGTTTTTAAAAAAATTAAATAAAATTTAAAGCATTTTTTTCACAATGTCTGTCAAAAGATTTGTCAGCAAAAATCATTCTGCTAGCCAAAACACAGAACAGTTTATGTGCAAAATATAGACACAAAATCATTTCAGAGTGGATTAAAACATCCCTAACAGTACATAAGGGTTAATTTATCATTTTAGTATGCTGTTTAATTAGTTTTTTATGCCTGTATAAACTCAAAAAAGAACTTTTGCTGCTTGTTTAAATTATTTAAAATGAGCCGAAATGGGACAACTTAATTGTTTTAAGTTAAATCCACTTAAATTTGTAAAAACAAATTGGTTAACTTAATCGACTTGTGTTGAGACAGCATGAATAAACTGTGTGGAACCCAGCATTTTTGACAGTGTAGTTTTTATTAGTTAAATGTTGCATTTGCAATTAGCCAAAATATTATTATTTAATAGTTCATGCAATGCATTTTTAATGGTTAAGCTATTTTTAGTTAACAATAAAAACCTTGATATGAGAAAGTGAAGAATTTAAAAACCTCGAGAGAAACCAGGCTCAGTTGGGCACGGCTAATTTCTCCTCTGGCCAAACGTCTTCTGCAGTGTAGCACCAGAGGCTGGAGAAAAATAACAATCTGTTAAAGTTTTACATTTAAAACTGTGGCCTATTGTCATTTATTGGGCTAATAAAAAACTGGCCAACACATAAAATTTTCCTCAGTTTCAGAATTTGGCCATTTGAATAAAAATCAAAAAACCATAACAATAATAATGTAGAGCTTCACGATTTTTCTAGGTTCTCGTAAAAAAAGTACATTTGAAAATTCATGGATAACAACAATAACCTAATAAGTATTAATATGGACCACTTTTGGCTCTTCACAACTTTTTTTCAAGAATAAGGTCCAAGAGTTAGAATAAAAGTTGCTTATGAATTGTTTTCTCTATAACAACAATACAGTGAAAGTTTCGCTTGTTCTTAAAGCCTTTTCGATGGGTTATTTTGACAACTTATCATGGAATAAATAGGACAAATATTGGACCTTTGTCAGTGGAGTTTAGGTCTTTCCCGATTACGTGTAGCTAAACACAGTAGAAATAAGTTATAATTTACTTATTTAAAGTAAACACTTTTGTAGAAAATAAAGTGAAAAAGGTCAATGCTGAGGAGAGTTCAATCTTACAAGTGTTTTTTTCCCCTTTTTCCTTCACTTTCGTCAATTGGAGAAGTTTGTTCCTCACCACTGTCGTCACTACCTTGCTTGGTTTGGGACTTGTGGAGCTGCGCATCGATGGATTTGCTTTTCAGTGTTTGGACTTTCAGCAGTAAAATTAAACTGCACTGAACTGAACTAAACTAAACTTCAGCTCTAAAAACTGGACTGACACTATTTCAATTTACCAGAACTTCTATTTTTAAGCTGCTTTGACACAATCTACATTGTAAAAATTCTATAGAAATAAAGATGAATTACATGTTTTTAATGATTTTTTTATAGTTGCAATACAAAGTGTGTTTACAATTTTATGAAAATTATTGTAGCCTATATCTTATATTATAAATAGCCTATTTTCTTAAGATTAGGAGAAAAAACTCCCTATAAAAAACTCGATAAAACTATAATTGAATATGGAAGTTAAAAAATGTATCTTATGAAGTATCTTCTCGCTGTATAAATCCCTGCGGTTGGAAAATTGCTATGTTTTTTGGATGTTCAATAATGTCAGTACGACGTTGAGAAAATAAAGTAGCTAAATATAGCATAAATAAGCTGATTTGGTGTGCATATTATTAGAGTTTACCAATGAGGATATTTACTCACAGTAGTGGCGGCCTCTGATGTCCAAATGTCCTCGTGCAGTCGGTCCCATTTCAACCGCACGAGCTGCTGTCAATACAGCGCTGAGCCTCAGTGCGCATGCTCAGAACCAACTGAGGCGAATGTGCGTGAGGTGACAGCTGTCCCGATGATATCGATGAACGGTGAGAATGTTTTTACTAAAAAACAGCCAAACAAGCAGTATCACGTTAATTCCTGTGGATGTATTATGTGTGTTGATGATGAATGCAACAATGTCGGCTTGTTCGAGGGATAATATGACGCTTGTTGTGATGACCGAAGCTTGTGCTAGCGGTAAAGCTAAGCGCGAGCACGTTTAGAGGATCTAATGTTTGAATATGCACAGATTATTCCTTTCGTTTGAATCATTCGTTTGATTATTGATTAATGAAGTCATATAGCC
Source organism: Danio rerio (assembly GCF_052040795.2). Classification (NCBI taxonomy): domain Eukaryota; kingdom Metazoa; phylum Chordata; class Actinopteri; order Cypriniformes; family Danionidae; genus Danio; species Danio rerio. The sequence goes on from NC_141028.1 coordinate 10,122,134, forward strand.
TATTGTCGATGTGAAATTCTCGATATTTTCAATTCATGCTAGTGGTTTGCCCTCATATGTAGTGAATTGGGGGTGGGGCGTCCATAACAGCATGTCTAATATATATTATGTTATGTGATATTCTTCTCTCTGATGCATGGCAGTATCCAGCAGTGATAACAACCTTCCCCAGAACAGCCACGGCAAAAAGCAGAAGAAGAAAAACAAGAAGCACCGCAAAGCAGCAGTAACAGCGGCAGTGGAGATCTCTAGTTTGGAGCTGGGGTGAGTGTGTGTGTGTGTTCAACTGGGCAAAATCGAGATCTGGGTTTCTGCTCTGTGAGATGCTGCTAAAAATATATAGGAGGGTGGCCATGGGAGTCACTTCTCCAGATAAGCATATTGACTCATGGCCCTCCCTCCTGGTCCATGCACGTGGAGCCTATTTTAACACATCCTTGGAAAAAAGATCAGGTACATACAATACACATCAGGTACATACTGCATGTATGTGTGTTGTGTAGATGATTAAAATATAACATTGATATAGAGCTTTGCAATATTACTATATATATATATATATATATATATATATATATATATATATATATATATATATATATATATATATATATATATATATATAGTATGGACAAAATAAAAAGTATCATCTCATATTACGCTCTATTGTTTATTTCCCCTGCATAATTATCACGTTCTCTTTGTATCATATTCTAAGAAGGCATTATATTTATATTAAAATGCAAGTGATTTAACTGCATTAGTATTAAATTTAATTAAATTAAATACAATATATATCACATGAGCAAAATAAAAAGTTTACCGTTTAATATTATGCTCTATCATTAATTTTGTGGTATCAAAATGTGAGAAAGTTGGAATTTTGAAAAATCTGAACAACACACACCAGGTACATACTGCATGTATGCGTGTTGTGGATAGTAAACACAAATTGTGCACAGGTATTGTCCAAAATAAATTTTTTTGGGGTAATTATTAGTTTGGCACATGAAATTTCAGTACAACATGAAACAACCTAGGGAAAAATGCACGTGATTAAAGTATAACAACAATGATATAGGGCTGTGCAAAATGACAAAATGTATAGTATGGACAAAATAAAAAGTCTATCATCTCATATTACGCTCTGTTGTTTATTTCCTCTACATAATTATCACATTCTCTTAGTATCATATTTTAAGAAGGCATTATATTTATATCGTCAGCATGACATATACAGTTTAAGTTGTTGTGCACTGAAATTAATGAACAATATTATAATTTTTAAAAAACTATGTAGGCTTAATGCTTTTAAATAATTCTTTTGATGTACCTCATTAATCAGACAACGTTTTGAGAGATTGTGTTGTGCTAATCAATCAGTCTGAAAAAAAGTGTTACTTTAAGGAATTATTTTGTAAATATGTTTTTTTTTTTGGTGTTAGATTGCGCACAGGTGTCATCTGAACTACACTTTTTTTGGCTAATTATTAATGTCAGACACTGAATTTCAGTACAACACAAAAACTGTTGGCTGCTGTAAATATTTAGTTGGAACACAGCGTTACTTTTAAACGACGTCCAATAATGCAAAACAACAATACTTTATAATGCATAAGTTGTAACAAAGTGTCTCTTTAAGTCACAACTAGGCTACATTTTGGCAGACACTAAATTTCAATACAAAATTAAAAAGTAATAATGCAAAGGATTAAACTGCATTGGTATTACTGCGAAATTGAGCTTTGCAATATGATGATATATATTGTATAGAGCAGGGGTGTCCAAACTCGGTCCTGGAGGGCTGGTGCCCTGCAGATTTTAACATCAACTTGTCTCAACACAGCTGCAAAGTTGTTTCCAGAAAACCAAGTAATGCCACAGTCACACTGGACATCTTTCCGCAGAGACTTCCATTCATATGCACACCAATGCGTCAGACCAGAAACACAAGCTCATGCTGCAAGTTTCGCAGTTCGCTGCATTGCAATGTTCGAGCTTGGTGAACTCTGACCTGCGAAATCGCATGAGTTGGTTTTATGCAAACATGACCTCTATGGACAGAAATGTAAAATATGGACTAATCGCTCACTTTTAAAAATGCCTAATCATCTTGTTTAATCCCGCCTCTTTTCACAGCGCTTTATAACAGAATTTTGACAAGTTTGCATTTCTGCACCTATTAATGGATGACCATGAAAGACTGCCCACATTTGTATGTTACTGTTTAACTTCTGTGTGAGCAAGTGTGTAATAAAATACAAACTATGCATTAGTTTTATAGACACCAACAGTACAAACCTGCGGTTCATTCCGTTGTGGCGACCCCTGATTAATAAAGGTACTAAGCCAAAAGAAAATGAATAAATGAATACAGTACAAACCCTTATTTTACAAGAAACATGTTTTGCGAACTCTTACACTGTCTAGATTTGCCAGGTAAATGAATATTATTAGCGCAAACATGCATTCATAATAGTATGAACCATTAAATGGGTGGTCAAATGTACATTTACGTTATCTATTATTTTAATTAGTAATATTATTTAAGACACAGATCAGAGCAAACTATTTCTTAACTATTAAACGACAGACCCCCCACACATCTTGTTCTTCAGGGGGATCAAGGGTTAATTAGGGTGGTCAGAGCCCCCCAAACCCCCCTTTAATTCGCACCCTGGTAACCGAGGCATAAGAGCTTGATTAGGGTCTGTCTGATTTGGGTTGGAGCTAAACTCTGCAGGACACCGGCCCTCCAGGACCGAGTTTGCGCACCCCTGTTATTGACAAAATAAAAGGTCTGTAATTACATGTCATATTTTATTTGAGCGCAATGTTTTACACCAAACATGAATAACAGCATCATGAGAGTTGCAATGTTTACATTTTGCATTTTATTTAGCGATTTTTATTTTTAGGCTTGACCTGTAATCATTAGTTTTTGAAAAGAGTTTTATAATTACTTCATATTTATTTTATATTTAACTACATTTTAATCAAACATTTGCCCTGAAGTGAGAAATATGATCACATATGAATTAATACATTTCTGATTATATACTTAAAATATAAAAAAAATAGCCTTTACATGTTGTCAATATATATGAATTATTCATTTATTGAATTTACAGAAATTGCACTATATTGGGATATATATATCGTTTTCAGGATTTCAGATGTATTATTTTGTGATATGAGATTGTTGTCATATCGCACAACCCTATTGCGATACAGAATTTCAGAAGTAGGCCAGAGAAACGTGAGGATGTGTGGAGCAGATGTCTACGTGATTCCCCTACATGAATATCACGTGCTCTTAGTGTCATATTCTAAGAAGGCATTATATTTATATCGTCAGCATGACATATACAGTTTAAGTTGTTGTGCACTGAAAGGAATTAACAGTATTATAATCTTAAATCAATGCATTTTTATACAATTCTATTGATGGACCTGATTAAACAGACAATGTTTTGATTGATAACTGTGATAATAAATCAGCCTCGAAGTAATGCTTTTAAAAGTGTGGTAGTTTGAGGAAATATTGTGTAAATATGATTATTTATGTGATGTCAGTATAATGTACAGAGTTCAGTCTGTATGAGTGAAAGGAGAATGTTTAATGTACGTCAGTTCAATTAAATATTGATTCAAATAAATACAGTTTAATTGCAGAAATATAAAAAGAGAATTTTGTATTTCCAGATGTCAGTCAGACGTGTTATTAGCAATAACAAAAAAAGGTTTTTAGTAAAATGACAAAATGTATTGCTTCAGATGAGAATTTACATATTTTCTCACTCATTGCAGAAAATATGGCTCTAATATATATTTTGTATTTAATGATGTTTGTTATGTGCCACATAATAGATCTTAATAAATAAAATTCCTAATAATTTGTAAAGGAGAAAAAAATGTAATTATAATGTGAATGTTTTGGGTTATGTCTTTTTTACTGTATGTACAGCGGTTCAATTTTAGGGGCCTCGCAGTTTCGCTAATTTTTTTAGAGCAATTTGTTGTGCTTTTTTTTTGACAGCACATTGTGTTCTCCGTCCTAATTGGCTGTAGATTAATGTCAATCAATCTTCACCTTGTCTCCTGTACAGTACAGAATGTGTTTCACTTGCCAAATCAACATAAATCTACTTTTGCTAGCAGTGTGAATTCTAACATGCAGAAAAGGGTTGTAACTGTCTGCAGCAAGACTATTGTAAAGGGGGTCGCACACCAGATGCACCGCACCATACAGCGCCATGCATTTTAGAATTGTAAAGATAGGTTATGTTAGGGTACGCACACTGGCACTGCAAGGCGCGGTGGCTGTCTGTGATGCCCAGCTACAACTCAAGAAACTGTGTATATTTCTGCCACGCAAGAGAGCGCCATCTGAATAATTTCATTTTAAATAACATGCGAATGTGCTCGTCCGGTATGTGTTACCTCCAACTGTCGTGTGTGGCGCATCCGGTGATTCCCTTAAGGAGTCTGCTTTAGTTTTGTGGATCAGTGATTGCAAGAAAAAGAACTTTATGCTGGATGCCAACATTATCTTTACAAAAGCTAAAAAGCGATAAATGTTTCCGCCTGACAACAGGCTTTGATCTTAGGTTTCATTCTATAATACTACACTTATTTTTTCTACCAACGTTTGAACTTTGAGAGTTTTAACAGGGTTTCTGCAGGTTCTTAAAATGTCTTATATTTGATACTTAAAATGTCTTTAATTTACTGAAATATTGTGTTGTGGGTCTTAAATGTTTTTTTTAACAGGTCTTAATTTTCCTTTGTTCAAATATAACTACCCAATCTGGCCAAAAACCACACAATCACCAACAATCATCCAATAAAACTTTCAACTTTTTATTTGAATGGTCATTTCAAACTCTATTTGTCATAATGGTTTAATTATTTCCCTTACAGTGACATTTGTTTTAGTAGTTGTCCATGTATTTGCTGCTGAGGACATCAACCTGGACAGATTGTTGTGCATAGATTTAGTTTATTATAGTTTTTTAAAACTTATAAAACATTTGTTCATTTTTTTATTATTTATATAAAGTGTTATTATATTATTTAATATAAAGTGTATGGATACTAGTAGAGCTTACTTATTTTTACACAATACTAAAATATTTAGCTAAGAAATAAAATCTAAAATATTTTTATTTTTTATTATTATTATTGTATTATTAAATGTACTAAATTATAATATTTTTTAATAGGGTAAATAACCCTTATCTCAGCCCTTAAGGGGTCTAAAATGTCATTCAAAATGGTCTTAAAAGTGTCTTAAAAAGTGTTACATTTAACTCTGTGGAATCTGCAGAAACCCTGTTTAAAAAAGAGAGGAAAGTGTGCAAATGTTAATGTCTGTCTGAGAAAAGTTTGTAGTGAGGGGTTTTACAGCCTTAAAACATCTACAATAATTGTAAAAAATTAAGCTGACTACTTCAAATTTCCCCTATCGCGGGTTATTTTTAGGGATATTCTTTTCTGTATTTCTGTATGACAATGAAACAATAGTTTTTATACCAAAATATTGTCTTAATATAATTGATTGCATTATGTCCTTCAATAACAAACAAACTAGGACTTGCCCAGTTGTCAGCAAGACATTTGGACAATAGCATAAATGTTTTTGTGCATTACAGTGCATAATGTTTATATAATATTATATTGGTCACCTTTCTCTGTAGATTAGCTTCAGGGGGAAAAAAACTAGCCGTATTGGTTAACCACTTTTGATAACCCATGTAAAATGTACTTATTAGCCATTAAATATAAGCTAGATAGACTTAGACACTCTGTGGCTTTATATTAAGATGGTGAATTGATGTTTCCGATTACACAGATGGTCAAAGAATATGTGCTTTGAGTGAAACTATGTCAAGTCAGCCACCATATGATGTATTAAAACATTTTTTTTTCTCTTAATTGCCCACCAGACCCCAAATCCCCTCCTCAGATGAACTGTGCCACATCCTCACCATCCACAGATCCGCCACCCCTCCAGAGTCGTCCCCAACGCCCCCATTAAACCTCTCCCAAAGTCCCCCAGACCTGCAGCCTCCTGCCCCCATCCCACACTCCATTCCCATCACAGTGGTTCCTTCACCTGTCGTCGTCTCGTCTCCAGAAACCCCTTCAACACCTATAGCACCTTCACTGGGCCTGCCTTCCATTCTCTCTTCGACCCCTCCTACTCCACAGGCTCCGTCCAATCAGCCGACACCACCACAAGCTCTAAGCCCGCCCCCGCCGGACTTTTCCCCGCCCCCAGCAGAATTACTCGGGTCAGATGATGAGGAGCAGGAGAATCCGTCAGATTACTGTAAAGGTAATCAATTTTGAGCTAATATTTAGCGAGTGAGTGTGTGAATGTGAGTGTGTGGGTGTTTCCCAGTACTGGGTTGCGGCTGGAAGGGCATCCACTGTGTAAAACATATGCTGGAATAGTTGACGGTTCATTCTGCTGTGGTAACCTCTGATAAATTAGGGACTAAGCCAAAGGAAAATGAATGAATGAAGGAATGTATGAATGGATTTTTACACAAGATGTCAACCACCAGATGTTGCATCATTAGAATTTTTACTGGAGAAAATAAATGCTAAACAGCCCGGTGATAATGCCTGCTTATGATAATCCAGTGAATTAAGTACTTTATGAATGAAATGCACTTAATCTCATTTGATTAGTTTCTATTTTTATTTGTAACATTATTGGCGCAACCCAAAAAATCTGCTTGTTGTAACAAAAATGTATATCTGGTGTTGATGTAAAGCAGTCTTATTTCAATGCTATTTTAGCTTTTATAGTTTTTATTAATGTTTTGAAGTAGCTTTCAGTTTAAGAATTTGATTTTTTTCATCTTTATCCTATAATCTATTTTCAATGAAACTGACTACAATATACAACATTTTTTAAAATCATAAAATTTCAAAACTCTTGAAATAACCCTCCAGTAACACTCCAGGGTTTTTCCAATGAGTTTTTTAGTGCATTACAAAGAGTTAGTTGATACTAGTGCTGGGCGATTTTGGAAAAAATAATATCATGATATCATGTTTCATATCATTCGATATCGATAAATATTGAATATTTTTTAACAATATATTTAGGAATATTAGGATTTTTTTATTTAACAACTTGATTTTAATTTACCAACAATCCTAAAGCAAATAGTTTTAATAATCAAAAACAAAAATATTTAAACAAAATATCTGATCTCTTTATAATAAAATAAACTTAAGTGTTAAAGAGATTCTTAAACTTGGTAAAGTGTAAATCCTGAACAATTAAAGCAAACTTTAAAGTGTGAATAATAACGATACGGTAAACCTTAAACTCTGTCAACAACACAAATAATTATAATGAAATCTGAGCCTTTAAGTAAAGAATTGGACCATCTTTATTTATATACATTTTGCAAAGCTACAAATTGTGAAGTTGAATGACTACATTGCCCTCTATGCCAAAAAACTCTTTCAGAGCTAGTGGCTGGGATGCACAAAAAAAGAAACCAGAAAGCCATTCTGGTGACATCCTTACATGCTTTTTTATTTACAATTTTTGGCACTCATTTTAGCATGTGTTTTTATTCTGACCTGAAGTGACCAGCGTGCGCGTGGATTCCTTGACCGTTTACAATGGACTTTGCTCGCACTCACCTGGCATCTCTCATAACTAGGTGGCCATCAAGAGTTTTCTCAGAGGATGACAAATGAACAAACCATTGCTGCGGTTTTAAAAGTTTATGGAGAAAGGTAAAAAGCACTGCAGTGTTTGGGTGGACGGTGATTGTCTGAGGTAATTAGTCTGCCGTTATTTCTGAAACGTGTATGTTCCATACAAAGTGGGAAGCAGATTTGTTAGTTCTACTTAGATGAATTACTGTGCGCTTGTGGTATTCGTAAAAGTTGAGATGTTTTCAACCAGGATGCTCCATTGGAAATGACAAACTGACACTCCAAACTTATTAGCAATGTTTTCAAGGCATGAGCTCAGCAGCCACATTTTAACAAAACTATACCGCTTCATACCAAAACTACACACCAAATCTTTTTTTTTATCGATATTGGCAATGGTGTTCGGTCAATAAATATAGATACCGATTTACTAGTTAATACTAATATTCATTTAATGTTATGTATTTATTTCCATTTAGTAATGTTACTAATTTTCATATAGTTGCCCAGGCAATAGTTTATGTTTACACTTAGTCTAAGTTATTCCTATAATATTTATATTACATATTTGATTATAAAAGTGTTTTTAAAAGTTTTATTTTTACTTAGTAATAGTAACGCTGGTCAAAAACAGCTTCACTTATTGAAACTAAAGACTTTTTGCACTATTTGTACTAGGGGTGTCAAAATTAATTGTTTCTTCGGTGCACCGCGATGCAGACGCGGACAATTCGGTATCGGTTCAGTAATAATCATAACCGGTTATTATGTACGGACGTCGTTTATCTGCTATGCGCTCTGTCGCGAGGAAGGTGAGCGCGAGTATTTACAACACAGCCAACTCAGGGCCGGCCCGTGGCATAGGCACCATAGGCAAATGCTACGGGCGCTGTATATCCAGGGGCGCGCCAGAAATGAGCGAGGTTCAGTTGGTTTTGTTTTCGATATTATTCCTGACACACATTCAGTTATAGACGGCAATAACTCAAAAACCTCTTACCCTAAAAAGATCTAAAGTGTGTTTCCTACAAAAAGACAAGCTGGTTATGTTTCACAGCTGTCTTTCTTTTTCGCTCGACATTACGAGCACTGCTCCGTTTAAGCCCTCGCAATATGTGTTTAGCTGGGAGAGCTCGCGCTGAGAGGAGCTCTCAGTATGAGAAAAGTGCTTCTATTTTTCGTTATTTTATTTATTTATTTATTTTTCGTTTTTCTGCTCCGCTCAGCGCGAGCTCTCCCTGTTGCAAGGGCTTAAGTGTGTGTGTGTGTGTGTGTGTGTGTGTGTGTGTGTGTGTGTGTGTGTGTGTGTGTGTGTGTGTGTGTGTGTGTGTGTGTGTGTGTGTGTGTGTGTGTGTGTGTTTGGTGCTGTCTATGTTTGTGTGTGTTTGAATGAGAGACAGTGTGGTGCTGTGTCTCTGTGTGTTTATACAGACAGCTTGTTATAGCCTCCCCCCTAAAATAGAACACTGTATATAGAAAGCATCGTCAATGCACCGAGATATCGAATTGAACCGAATCGAAGGCATGATAATCATAACCGAACCGAACCGTGAGACCACATTATGAACCACATTTGAAGCTTTTGTAAAATAGCTGTTATTTGTTTTATTAATGTTTGTTGAATGTGTGTTAACAGTGTTTTTATTTTCTACAGGAGGGTATTATCCAGTGAAGATCGGAGACTTGTTTAATGGCAGATATCACGTTGTCAGGAAACTGGGATGGGGTCATTTCTCCACTGTATGGCTGTGCTGGGATCTACAGTAAGTGTTTTGCATGCTTAGATGGGATCTACATGAATCCTAATCCCTGAGATTAAACTGCTGGAACTAGGTGCACAGTCTCTAAATATTGAGATGTAAGCTATTGTCAGATTATAGACTGTCAAGCAGATAGTTGTGTATGTATTGTCATCCAAACATGCTGTTTTGCTGTCTGTATGTATAATAACAATATATGACGCTTGTCTTTAGACGGAAACGGTTTGTGGCACTGAAAGTGGTTAAAAGTGCCCAGCACTACACTGAGACTGCACTGGACGAGATAAAACTACTGAAATGTGTAAGTCCAAATACGTGAACATTTTAATGCTTTAATATATAGATTCATATATGCATATACATTAGGGATGCACTGAATTTTCGTCCACCTAAAATATCGACTGAAACTGGCTTTTTGTTTTCCAACTGGAAGAGAAATGCAGCTGAAAATACAAGCCAGAAAAAAACACTGGTTTCACTCTCCCTCAGGCCATAGTCAATGCGAAGTCTGAAGTGGCTTTCACATCACATGCGGAAAGCGATGTGCTATGAAACCCATTTATTTCAATGGCTTGTACAAAACGAGGCAGGTTTGTTGCCATGCCAACCAAAGCACAAGTGCAGCTGATTGCACCATAAACTAGCTTGCACATACACCATAGTAAAAGTTCAATATAGAACAAAAGTTCACTCAGTGGAGCATGAACCACACATGCTCACTGAAAAAGTCTACTCAAATAACAATGGGCGGACAATACATTAACATAATTTGTTAATACATTACCAAATAACAAGCCGACAATGCATTTCTATGAATGTATCTTATGCTCCGTTTACACTGTCAGGTCTCGATGCCCAATTCTGATTTGTTGCCTATATCTGATTTGTTTGCCTGTCTGTTTACACATTGTTTTAATTGTGACCCATATCCAACTCATGCGTTAACACTTGCCATACAATTTACGATGTCGCGCATGCATAAAGTTCTGGCATCTGTGCCATGATGATATTTATAATTCATTTATAAATAATATTGTTTTTATTGCGTCTAAACATTGCGACCATCCACACAAAATATTTGTATTATTTTGTTGCTGTCGTTCCATGGATATTTTCTCAAATTATCATTTAGCGTGGAGCTAACAAATTACTAGATAAAATAAGAATTCAAGCGGTTGTCATCAGTTAAACAAGCCGAGTCCTTGCCAGAAGCAGCCCGGACTCTACACACAGACTCGGGCCAGATATGGTTAACAGGAATAAGGCCATCGCTTTAAAGCCGCATCACAAACGCATGTGCATGAGCAAGCTGCGGGCCATACGCGGCCCGGATAACACTCGCCGATGCCAAGTTGGAGCCAGAGGTGCCGTAGGGCAGCCGAGCTCGGGCCGATTACTACCTGCTATCTGGAACTAACACAATGGAAGTAAAAATCTTGTATTTAGCTCTGCAAAATATGCGAAGTGTAGTATAAGCAGTGAATGGTTCAGTCCAGAGTTACCTCCATGCAGTTTATGTAATGGTATGGCCCTGATGTGTGTGTGTGTGTAGTTGAAGCTGTAGCCTTTGCCTGTGTGCGCAGTGCTGCGCACTGGTGTTGGAGAGAATAAAGTTATTCTATGTGTAGCCCGCAGTGCGTTACAACACAAAAGCAAACGTTACAACACAAAGTTCACCTAACTTTAAAATGATTTTGAGGAGGAGGTGGAAAAGGGCCGTCATCGTAGCTTTTGCTTATAATTTATATGTTTTTTGATGTCCTCCACCATGCAGAGGAATTTGTGGGTACGAGAGAGATCTCAGGCCTGGTGGGAGCAAATTGTGGCGACTGACCACTTTCCTTCTCTGTGTTTCCTCTGATGTTGTTTACTGCGTCGACATCTCGACACACGCTTTTCTTTCTGTCATTAAACTGCGGAGTAGCACCACATTGTTGCAAGTTTACTGATGTACAGAACGAAATGCCTCAAAAAATCTGATCTGCCATTTTACATGACAGTCGCTTTGTTACATATCCGATCTATATCTGATTTATTTCCACACATGAAGGAGTCCTAAAACCGATCCCTGAATATCCGAATGCATTCGTTTTTTCAGTGTTTACACGGTCACAGAACAGATCTGATCTGTGTCACATATGAGCAAAAAATCGTAATTGGGTCACATTTAACTAGCAGTGTAAACGGGACCTTTATTCCTGCTGCTTGCAATAGCGCTACTGTACTGGTAAAATGACACCTCTCGACTCACGTTCATTGTCAGTAAAATTTGACTCAATAAACAGCTAAAGTTAAGTTTTAAGTTCTACAGTAAAGAGTTAGATTGTTAAAGTCTTACAAAATTACTTTATATTTCAAAATTACTTTATATTTGTATTAAAGCATTTTCATTTCAGTTTTCAGCCAAGTGCATGCAGAAATTTCGGTTTCTGTTTCAGCCCACAATTTGAATTTTAGTGCATCCCTAATATGTACACACATGTATGTATTTATTTGACTGAGTTTTTCATCAGGTGCGAGACAGCGACCCCACAGACAGCAAGCGAGAGAGGCTAGTACAGCTTATCGACGATTTTAAAATCTCTGGGGTCAATGGTGTTCGTATCCTTTACTGCCTCTAACACATGATCATCATCATGCTTGTACATTTCTGTTATGTTTATTTAATGTCATATCTATTATTTAAAGCAGGGGTCTCAGATTCAAATTGGCGGGAGGCTATTTCAGTGACTGACAATTTTTTAGAAGGGCCATTTTAACATTTAGGTACAAGAAAAAAGGGGAAACTTGACATTAATGATGCATCTTAGGACATCAGACATGACGTTTATATTTCAAACGTTACTTGTCACCGGTGGTAATGCAAATCAGCACGATTATCGAGTCACACATCATCTGCTCAAATATATCTGTGGTTGTTGTGTGTATGGCTGAGCGTTTGACACAAACTCAGTCATTCTTTCACAGACTATATGCAGTCAAAACTCTAGCTTTTTGTTTCTTGTTGTACATATTGAAAGGGGTAGTTAGTCCCAATAGCGTAAGAACAGCAGAAAGAGGTTTGGGTTACTTTTTTCTTGAAATTTTTCAATTTTCTTCTCAATATTTTTATTTTTTTGTAAAACAACTACAAAGAGGGGAGAAGTATGTACATATTTAGCCACAGAATAAAAATGTGTGTTACACTCGACCGTACACTGAGAGAAAATGAAAGTAACTCTAATCTGAATGCAGTACTTTAAATCTCGACCAGGTGGCAAGTCAAAACCAAAGTGGCTAGACGTGACTGCACAACAATGAAAGAGGTTAATAAATATATGTTTTGGGGGGGGTTTGACATCAGTTGCAGGCCGGAGGGAGGAGGAGGGTGGGCCGGCTGTTTGAGACCCCTGATTTAAAGCATTCAAGGAAACTTAAAATAATGATGACTTTAATTTTTTTTGTGAACAACCCCTTGCGTTTTCTGGTTGTGAATGATTGGTAATGCAGAAATGTTTTATCAGAATGTAATAATTATTACTTTCAATCACTCGAATTCAGTCAAGCGTTATTTTTTTTTGCTGGATTTTCTATTTAGTGACTGATTTTTTTAATAATCTAAAAGCATGCCTGAACTGTTTCTTTTTTAAAAGAGTTAAACTGTTGTCTTTCTTTTCATGGAAAAAGGTCTGTTTAAGATTTTTTTATGTTCAAGAAATAACAAAATTACATCAACAACAACCCAAACCCACCCATTTACCCATCAGACATAAGCTATCAATTACACTGAGAGAAAAAACTCACAATTCTGCATTTTTTGGGAGTGTTTTTTAACAAATAACTAGAAAAGGTTGCCAGATGTTCTGGAAAGATGCTTGAAGAGAGTCTCTTATGTTGTTTCATTTTATGAATCGACATGATCCCTTTTAATTGGTCTTTTTAAATGTAATCAAATGTAAATGCAACAATCCAACAATGTTATATAAGACTATTTCTAGAAACAAATTCGATCAATCTAAATAAAACTCATCAGCTTCAGAGTGAATAAAACTCATCAGCTTCATGTATAGTTTAATAATCACGGTACCCGTTCTTGACTCCTTCACCTCTCAGATGTGTGTATGGTTCTTGAGGTTCTCGGTCACCAGCTGTTAAAATGGATCATCAAATCCAATTACATGGGTCTGCCTCTGATCTGTGTGAAAAGCATTCTTCGACAGGTAAGACAATGTTTACATTGAAGGCCCCGCTATACTTTTAATTTTTAATTTGAGGTCAAAAAAGGAGTTTAAAAAGGCTGAGTGACAGTATACTGTCAAACATCCCCCTTCTGCAGTAGGTGGGGTTGTAAATGTGTAAGGGCTCGTTCACACATCTTTGCTTTTTAAAACACGAGACGCGGTGGGCTTTAAAAAAGCACAGCACGAGGTCCATGTGACGCGATGCTATGAATGTGAAGTAATAATGAAAATAACGGACCCATTAGAAATAGTAAAACAGTATGTTATGATAAACACCTGAGGATATCAAGAGATATATCACATATATCAAGATATTTTGGACAAAGTCACAATGAGCACCTCCTCCGTCATAATATAGTGGTAAATAAAACAGTTGTCTACTGTAAACAGAAGCTCTCAACGCTTGCCCCGCCTCCAAGCTTTTCTGATTGGTCCACTGCTTTTGGATCTGACAGTGATGAGCTACGCTGGATGTTAAAGTTAAAGATCTTTCAACTTGACACAACACTATAAAAACGTGGCACTCATGTGCTTTAAAAGATGCGAGACATGAGCGTATTGGTCAAACATGCCCATCAAGCGCGTTTACATTGACAAACAATAGAAAAGTAGTGCACCCCTAATTCTGTATGTGTGCTCATTCACATTCAATGTGTCTTTGCTTCTAAAAACACAAGACCCAGCGATCAGGAATGGGTTTTAAAAAAGCACAGAGCAACGTGAGGTCAATTTAAGGAGATGTTACGAAGGTGATGCATTACCGACAATAACGGACCCATTGGAAATAGGAAAATAAAATGTCAAGATAAGTACATAAAGATACATTCTATGAATAAGAATATTCTGGACAAAGCCACAATGAGATAAAAGCATGGTAAACCTGATGGCATTACACCGAAAGAAGAGAATTGTTGACCACTTCATACATTTTGATTGGAACGAATTTAGTTTGTATCTTAATATTGATTGATTTTTTTTGTTGGTCATTTAACTTTGGCAGCCCATGATAAAGAAGAGACTAAGCCACAGTGGAACAAAACGTCTATTATTCCATAATATGTTTTATGCAGCGTATACCCTTCCAGTGCAGCCTAGTACTGGGAAACACCCATACACTCTCACATTCCGACAGTTTCATACACTGTGGACAATTTTGTTTAGCCAATTCACCTAAAGCGTATGTTTTAGGACTGTGGTGAAATCGGAGCACTTGGAGGAAACCCACGCCAACACGGGGAGAACATGCAAACTCCACACAGAAATGCCAATTGAGACAGCTGGGACTCGAACCAGCAACCTTCTTGCTGTGAGGCAACAGTGCTAACCACTGAGCCACCGTGCTTCCCTGTTGGTCAATTATTTATGAAATAAACAAGAAGATTGATTAAATGTGAGTGGAATGAAGTGCCTTTGCAAAACAAAGCCATTTATAGCCAGATCAAAAGGCCAGACAAACTGTTTTATAAACATCTGGCAATCGGCCTTCTCCACGAGAAGCACCACCACAATATTACAAAATCGTCTGTTTGCTACGGACAGACACCGAATGGCATTACTGGTACTGTATATGTACTCTCATAGAAAGGATAGTGGGGCTTTAAGAATGTCCTGTCAAATAGCAAATGGCAATTTCTCAGACTTGTTTTTGTACATAACAGCTCCTTTAGAGTGAGTCAGACATGTCTTGTTTCTCTCTTGCAGGTTCTGGAGGGCCTGGATTACTTGCACACGAAATGCAAGATCATCCATACAGACATAAAGCCAGAGAATATCCTTCTGGAGGTGAACGAGGTGTATGTGAGACGGCTAGCGGCAGAGGCCACGATATGGCAGAAGGCCGGAGCTCCGCCTCCCTCTGGATCCTCTGGTACTGTTATTTTTTTTTTTTTTAAGTGTGTGACTCACCTTAGGCTCACCATATTATTAAAAGGGACTTGTGTAGTGTTCAAACATGACTCATTTAATGCATTGATGCATAATATTAATTTACATCAAATTATTGATGCATAAAAAATACATTTGATATAAAATCAACAACTTTGTGGAAGCCAGTGATACTCAGATTTCAGCATGCGAGTTATGATAATCAATAATTAGAATAATAATTTTTTCTGATTTGATTTCATTCAAACTAAATGATCGTACAGTTGAAAACAAATATTCTAGGCCTGGAACAATAAACACTCTTTAAAATGCATTTTATCAATACAAAGTACAAAGTAAATTGTATTTAATAGAAATGTCAAATTTATTAGTGCAGGTTCACCTCCGGTGTTAATTGTCCTGAGTTTTGTAGAGCAGTGTTTGAACAAACAATGACAAAAGCACACATTTAAGGATGTTCACACTTATCAGGTTTGTAGTATCAAAATGACAAAATGTACATTTAAAAAATATTTTTTGGGGTTTAGCAAAATGTAAGTGAACCTGCACAAATATAGTTGATATGTTTATTAGATACAGTTTACCTTGTACATTGTGTTGAAAATGCCTTTTAAAGAATGTTTAATTACAAAATTTGATGCTGATGTGTCAAATTCAGACATTGATTCATTATTTGTTCCCTGCCAGATGCATTTTTTCTAAAGTGTAAAATAATATAATTTGAGTATCCCTGGTCTAAACCAAAAATACATGGTGTGCTATCTGTTAGTTAGTTGACAACAACTTTATTATACTTTATTAATTCAATTATTAAGTGGGGCTGGGTGATAATTCCATAACGATAATTATCACGATAATTATTTTTTCAATAAAACGATAATGACAGTTATACGTACTTTGCATAACGTTGCTAGACTTAAGTAGTATTCAGTTACATAGTTTTTTGCAATCTGACACAAAACAATATGCACTGCAAACTGTGCAGACGACTCGTGACATCGAAAGCAGGCAACACCACACAGCTGCTTCATCATTTAAAACAGTAACAGTGCTAAGTAATTACAGACACAAACACGTTTTAGTAAACCAGCGCAACTACCCAGCAGAGTTTCATGTCATCATTTTCAAAAGCCGTGCCTTGTGAGAAAAAAAATTTCTTACGACATTGATAGGATCTTTTGTTGTCAAGCTTATGTTTCCTTTTTAATATTAAGATATTTTCTTTGAAATCTGTAATACAAGTATTGTCTTTATATATTTAAAGGACATAATCACTGAGGAGAAATCAGATACTAAAGACAAAATCTTAAAAATAATGACATATTAAAAATGCAGCAAATATATGACAGACGTTCACAACAGTGGATCATTAATTAAATCCTTATTTTACACGGAGCAAAACATCATCCACCCGCAGTTGTTTAAGAAGGGCACGAACTAAGATTTTTTGACTTTTTGCAACAAATCTTGTTTTGTATAATGTTTAACTTTATTGTGATGTATATTTCGTTGGTCAGTTATTTACAACATAAACAAGAAGAACGAGTAACATCTGAGGGGATGCGCTTTAAAAAACGTCCGCTATAGGTACATGCTTTAACGCCAAAACAATCCATCAGACTGTTTTCACGGAATCAGTTTAATTTATTTAATCAAGCAGTTTGAGCAGCATGACATAGACAGTTTTTACAAACTATTCACAGCACTGATATTATTCTCAGGTTTACTCAGAAGAATAAACTCTGTCTGAAGGATGAGAGAGCTCAGAAACTCGTTGAGTGAATGGAGATGCTGCCCGCATGTCGCCCGTGATGCGCGAGTCTGTATGGACCTATTTGTGCAAGTCTGTGAGATTGTTAAAACATCCGCAGATAACTGAGATCTGCACATAACGAGTTTTTTTATGCATCCCGCAATATGCAATGTCAAGAGAGAGACTGCATAAGCAAGGTAAACTGCACACACATGATTATGTAGTGCATAGACGTGTCTCACAGCGCAAAGCATAACTAAACCTTTAAATGTCCTAGCTTAATCATCAATAAGGTCTATCAATTAAAGAGTTATTGACAATCAGTAGATCATCAAGTAATCAATAGCATCCCTAAATAAAATATAGCAAAGGATATTTCACCGTAAATTCACCATGCTCACCATTAAAAGGACAGTTCTTCCAAAACTGGAAATTCTGTCACCATTAAATCACCTTTTACTTGTTTCAAACCTGTTTTAGTTTTTTTCTAATGTTGAACAATAATATCCAATAACTTGTAGGTAATGTATTTGGTTGTTGAAAACTTGAACAGTAAATGCTGAATTAAGATTACTTTGTTTATTATTTTATTATTTACATTGTCAGACAGCTAAAATATTTCACAAAATGTGTTAAATTAGCAGCACAAAGCGATTGACATGCTGAAAATCCTTTAAAGGTAATAAAGATTTGATGTAAAGATTATGATAATTTTCGATATTGACTGATATGAAAAAAATTAAGGTAATATTTTTTTGCCATATCACCCAGACCTATTAAGCAAACCTTCTAGGAAAAAAAATAACTTTTTACAAAAAGGGATAGTTTAGCCCAAAATGAAAATTTCCTCATCATTTGCTCACACTCAAGTGGTTCTAATCTTTTATGAGTTTTTTTTTTTTTTTTTTAACAAAATCTAAAACGCGCTCGGAACAAGTAGAAGATGAGTAAATGATGAGTGAAGTGTCCCTTTTAAATTTGTCAATTTCATTATTAGTGGATTTTACCAATTTGTTGCTGCAGTGCTATATTTCCAACCTTAAGGACAGCCTATCCTTTTCTTGCAGATTTTTCATCCTGTGGACATTATCTTTTTTTTATTCTCAACAATTAAGTCGAGTTCATATATTAGGGGTTACTTTCAAAGTTATTAAAGATAAGTAGTGAGACAGGATGTGTTTTTTAGCTTTGACTTAACTAGAAATGTGCCGTTAAATTGATTTGCATGCTGGTCGCCATTTCTCCTCTGCTTCTGTGGTGAATATGCCAATCATTTCTCATTTCTTCTCTGTCGTTTGTTTGCTTTCTAACTGGTGTCCTATCTTTTCTTTCTCTGTTTTTTTTATTTTTAATTATTATAATTATTATCATTGTGGTTTTTCTGTCCCTTTCCTCTTTCCTCTTCTGTTCTGACGGCAGTTAGCACGGCCCCAAGGGAAAAACAGGTACGTTCAGAGTTGTGCCTGCTGAAATTCAGAGAGGATGTAGTTTGTCCTGGTGAAAATGACCCGTTTGACTGTTATGATCTGCCTGCTGTCCCCTAACCCACCCCTGCCTATGTACAGTAGATTCACAGGCATGAAGCACTGAATAAGGGGCACATCTCTACAGCCAGGGTCAGGTCCACTGATATGGGAAAACACTATATTAGCTATGCTAAATTAAGCTGTAGGGCTGGGCAAAAAACAAATTAGGTTAATTGCTTGTGTAAAGTGCTCAGTTTGATGTTGCAATGATTATTTATTATTTAGATATAGTTGAAGTCAGAATTATTCGCCTTCCTGAATTATTAGCTCCCTGATTTTCCCCAATTTCTGTTTAACAGAGAGAAGATTCTTTCAACACATTTTAAACATAATAGTTTAATAACTCATTACTTATAACCGATTTCTTTTATATTTGCCATGATGACAGTACATAATATTGTACTAGATATTTGTCAAGACACTAGTATTCAGCTTAAAGTCCAATATTAACTAGGCTTAACTAGGTTAATTAGGCAAGTTAGGGTAATTAGGCAAGTCATTGTATGACAATGGTTTGTTCTGTAGACAATTGGAAACAAATATAGCTTAAATGGGCTAATAATATTATCCTTAAAATGGTTTTAAAAATTAAAAACTGCTTTTATTCTAGCCAAAATAAAACAAATAAAACTTTCTCCACAAGAAAAAATATTATAGGAAATACTGTGAAAAATTCCGTCCTCTGTTATACATTTTTAGAAAATATTTGAAAATGACAAAAAAAAAAACAAAAAAAAAAACATGAGGACGAATAATTTTGACTTCAACTGTGTGTATTTTCTGTATTCTAAGAATTTTTGAGCATGTGATACAAACAAGTATGTCAGGAAATGCATGCTAGATATAATAATGTCTGTTTTGTCAGATTTTTTGTTTTGCTTATATACAGCTTAAGACAACATTGTTAGCCTTTAATTGAAAATTTCATTTTAAAATATTTCCCAAGTGATGTTTAACCGAGAAAGCACATTTTTCACAGTATTTCCTATAGACCCTTTTCACAATCTTGTTAAGCCTGGTTTATACTCTACGTGTCTGCTAGTTCGCTTGAGTGCGCCCGACGAATGTGACGTCATCGATGTGTTTGCGGAGGTTCGCGTTGGGTGCGTGCGACATGATTTCAGCTGGTGGAGTGCACAATTTTTATTTGATATTCGAGTGAACAGTTTGTGTGGGGCCGTTTCATTTGAGTTGAATATGAATCACTTTAACGAGATTTTGTACAGGTACATTTGTACAGACATTTTTATGATCAGTCCATGCGTGATTATAGGGAGAACCAAATGGACAAAAATTCTAGGCTAGACATTGCACCAGCAGTGGGAAAGGAGGACAGTTTTTGTAAAAGTTTGGAAAAACCTGAGGGATACGTTTGTTAAAACCAAAAAGAGAGGTACTACGGAGCAGGTGGTTTTAATACACATTACAGAATATGTTTTTTCACCGTTCATATGTTTAACACTGATGTATATATTACCATTTTGAATTTAAAACAATTAAATAGCAACAAAACTAAAATGAATTAACAAATTATTTCTTTGATAACTGCAAAAGAATCAGTTTACTAATATTCTGATGGCCTGTTTTTCTAGGCTTTATTAGTGATATTGGTCGGGAATGTTGTACCATCATTACCTTTTTAGCATATCAGTAAAACACAAACTAGCCAGACAGTAATGTGAATTGTGGAGTGGATTAAATAAAAAAAAACTGTCAGTATTTTTTAGCAAGTGTACTTTTTTGCTTTTATTCTTGCCATAATAAAAATAAATATTTTAGAGCAAACCATGTTCTGTTGTCAGTAACATGTTAATAAACTTTAATAGACAGAACTGTAGATTGAAAAGGTGATGCATCAAAGTTTGATTTAAAAAAATCTTGATTGGTTATAAAAAATCTTTATAATCATTAAAATAATTTATAAAATAATCAGTTTAAATATATTAAATTATATTAATGATATGATGTAGTTCCGGAAATGTTCTACTTCTCTGTTTATCCGTCTGACTTGTCATTGTCCCTGTCATTTTAAAGAACATCACAACGGCAAACACGTCAAGTATAAAAGCCTCGTCCGTTTCATGAGGTGCGCATACAATCAGTGGAGGCCCGCGACTTGGCGCCCGGCGAAAGTATAAATCAGGCTTTATGATGCATTTAACGGTCATCAGCATCTTAAATCCTTAAGTTTTATTGGTTTAATTTTAAAAATAACGTATGAACATTTATATGTATTTATGTATGAATCATATCATCTTTGCTTCAAATTACAAATAATCAAGTTAGCGCTTGTGCGAGGCATTTCTAATGCAGCGTCTATGGGACAAGACAGTAAAGTGGACGTTCTCTCCTCTGGCTGCCATTATCAATGTCACACAATGGGCCCTATCATACACCCGACGCAAGGAGCGGCGCAATTCTTGTTTGGTAGTTTCAGCTTGGCGCAAGAGTCGTTTTGAGGCGTTGCGCTACGCTGTTTAAATAGCAAATGCATTTGCGCTCATATGTGCGCCCATAGGTGCGCCCATTTCTGTTCTAAAAAGGAAGGCGTTCTGAGGCTGACCGCTGGCGTGTTGCTATTTTGAGAAACTAAAATATATTTTTCATTAGACCAAAACGAACCCGGTCTAAACTCCAGCTCAGAGTTGCGCCTCGCTTACGCACTGCTTAATACGCACAAGAGAGCAATAGACAAATATCTTTACATATGAAAAAATTTTTATATTAAGGATATATATAGGATATAATAATAATAGATATAGGATATAAATATAAAGGATTTAAATATTACAAAACATATTATTTTCTAGCCTACATAAATATGAAAAATCACTGCTTTTATGTCTTCTTCATCTCGGGAGGCTTTTTCAGTTCATTCATAACAATTTGCTTTTGTATAATGTTATTATTATTAGCAGTATTATTTATTATATCCATATTTATATGTGTTTTATTAAAAACAAGCTTAGATTTGCCCACCTGTATGGTTTTAGAGCATATGGGGCACAGCATGTGTTTTAGGATATAATTTAGGTTTTTGAACACACTTCGTTATTATTGTTCATTTATTCATTTGCTGGAAATTAGAACTGAATTTAGAAATAGTTTTGAAAAAACATTTGCGCTTAACGAACGAAATTAATTATTTATAGACTAATTGATGTCTGTGCGTAAAGGTTTCCCTATCCAAGAGCGAAAGTGAAAGTAGATCCATTATCTGTCATTCTTGCGCGGTAGATGCTCTGTTTAACTGTTTTCTGTTAAAAAACTGTTAACTGATTACTGTTTGCTTGTGAAATGCTAATTTTTTCCACTTCCACTTACTTTGCTTCCTGTAAATAGCGAATGCGCTTATGGCGCGACGTTGCTGGCTCTTAAAGGGAATGGGAGATGAGACTCTGATTGGTTTATTCTCAAAACACACCTATATCTCATTAAGAAAATAAACTCAACCCTTTTAGACCATGAGCCTTGGCGCAAAGCGGATTTTCCCGTCCGTAAATTAGCAAAAATGTGTTCTGACACGCCCTGAAAGCGTTTGCGCCCTGCGTTTTGCGCTCTGCGCATGGACCGTCAAAATAGAGCCAAATGTCTTTAACGTATTTCTAACATCACCGTGGAGTTTTTCTTTTATTATTTGAACAAATAAGATTTTTTTTTTAATTATTCACTGCGCTCTAAGTTTTCCCAACTATGACAACTTCTGCTACTGAGAAGCCCGGAAATGTGAAAAGGGTTTATTATTTTTATTTTCTAGAGAAAGTCTTATTCCCTTTAGCTTGGCTGGAATTAAAAATATGTATTTTAAAAAAAAGTGAACTGCAAAGGTCATTATTAGTTACCTCCTTTAAAATAATAATTATATATATATTTTTATTGACTAGAACATGTCACGATGCCCGCTCAGCATTGTGATGTCTATCGGCCATCGGCGACGGACGATAGCATCGTCTATCGACCCAACTGTAATAAAAGTGGTCTTTAACATTAAAAAACTACTGAATTACTTGGAAATAGAGAGATAGATTCTGTTTTAATGTACCCTTGCACCTGCCATAAAGTGTTCATTGATCACTCTTACAATTATCAAGTATTTGTTACTAAATCTGGGTTCATTCAAATGAATGAAGAATCTACGTAAATCATTTGAATCTGAATTGTTACCCAGCCCTACTAAGCAGGCAACAACAACTAATCTAATCATGTGTATTTAAATGCCGTGCGCAAAGAGAAAACATTTCTTTCTGTTTCCCCAGTCAGTGGATTTGGTCTTGCTGCTTTGTGCCGTCCCACAGATGTGTTGATTTCACACCGTTAACTCTCTGCACTAACATTATTAGACCTTTCAGAGGTGTTTGCATGCTGGAGCGTTAAACCAGCTTTCATCTGATCATCCTGCATTTCCGACTCATTTCCGTCTTTTGTTCGTTAGAAGAAAAGTTGAAAGTGACTGTTTCAGAAATGAGAAAAGAGCAGTGCGGTAAGCTGTTCTCAGACAGCTGCATTATCTTTTCTCACGTCCTGACAGGCAGACGGAGATCCGCTGCGCTTTTCTTATTTCAGCCTCCACCTCTGCATGGTTGAGAGTGATTTCACGAATTACTGTCACATTTGCCTCTCTTATGAATATAAATGAGATGAAAAAGGCAATATCGTCTCCGCCACTGACGTGAGAAATGTTGAAAGTAAAAAAAGAAGATATATCAGAAGTATCAGCTTGCAGTTGTTTTCGTGGAAAAGACTGGCATGTGTTTTTTTATTTTGTGTAATAATAGTATAATATTAAATAGTATTATTTAGGGCTGCACAATATATGGTTTCCGCATCGATGTCACTGTGATCTTTCACAATAGTCACATCACAGGATATGCAATGTTGAGTTTGTATTAGAATTTATTATTTGCATGTGTTTTTGATGGCTGTTATTTTATAATGACTTTAAAAGCATTCAGGTTTAAGAAATTGAACCATTTGTGAGCTTAACTACAATTAATTGTATTGAATTATTTTTAGCAGTCAGTTACTGTACTTGAATACTATTGTCTAATCTATGTATTTGTAGAATATACTAATCTATGTATTTTTAGAAAATACTCACAACACATGCAAATACAGAAACACACTGCAATCAGCACAAACAACAACGAAAATGTGTTGGTGGATCCCCAAATTTTACAGATTGTTTATTAGATTTTATGGAGATGCACTCCCACTGCAGAATCATTGCAGTTGATCTAACATGATAAATTCTTTCCAAATAGAGATATTAAGGGAATTTGTATTCAAATCGCAATATGTACAGTTGAAGTCTGAAAGAATTATTAGAAAAATTATTATTATTATTATTACTTTTTAAAATATTTTTCAAATGATGTTTATCAGAGCAAAGAAATGTTCACAGTATGTCTGATGATATTTTTTCTTCTGGAGAAAGACTTATTCGTTTTATTTTGGCTAAAATAAAAGCAGTTTTTCATTTAAAAAAATAAATAATTCAAAATTATTAGCCTCTTTAAGCTTTATATATATATTTGATAATCTACAGAACAAACCACCATGGTACAATAACTTGCCTATTTACCCTAACCTGCCTAGTTAACTTAATTAACCTAGTTAAGCCTTTAAATGTCACTTTAAGCTGTATAGAAGTGTCTTGAAAAATATCAAGTCAAATATTATTTACTGTCATCATGGCAAAGACAAAAGAAATCAGCTATTAGAAATGAGTTATTAAAACTAATATGTTTAGAAATGTGTTGAAAAAAAATAAACGGGAGCTAAAAATTCAGGGGGGCTAATAATTCAGACTTCAACTGTATAAATATTGCGAAATTAAAAATATTGAAATGTTCACTTTTTTTCAATATCGAGCAGCTTAGTATTATGCAGTAATATGATAAAATAATAATAAAACTATTATATTATTATTTATTAGTATGATTATATATATTTTTCTTTGTTTGGTTTATTTTAAATATCAGATACAAGTTATTAAAAATGTAATGTCTGAACCCAAATGTATTGTTGTTGTATTGCATTATTATCATATTATAATCATCATCAGCTACAGAAGCCATCATTCATTTACAAATACCCACACAAACATGCCATTAATCATAATAGTATTAATGATTATTATAATTATGATAGTAGCAATCATATTAATTTTTATTATTGTTATTTTAATAAATATAATGGCATGGAGTTAAAATAAGGTATTATTATTATAAAAATACTACTAATATTACCTTTTCTACGTAAACAGTGGTTGACAACAATACTTTTCATGCATTCATTTACCTTCAGCTTAGTCCCTTTATTCATCAGGGGTCACCACAGTGGTATGAACTGCCAACTTATGCAGCATATGTTTTACACAACAGATGCCCTTCCAGCTGCAACCCAGTGCTGGGAAACAAGTCTATGGACTGTGGGGGAAACCCATGTAGAAACTCCACAGTAGGCTTGGGCGGTGTCCAAATTTTGAGACCGTCAAACCGCCTCCATATTTTACCCCGGTATCCGGTATTACCGGCGTAATAAAAAAAATTATGACGTAAGGCTCAGACAGCGTCACCAAACTGTTGGCTTAAGCCTAAACCATTCAGAAACTGAATACCTTATATGCGACCTCTGGCAGAGAGAGAGAGAGAGAGAGAGAGAGACAGAGAGACAGACAGAGAGACTTTCTCTGTCTTACACAAACACACACACATCTCTCCCGCGATTTATTCAGAAATTTACTCCCACACCGTAAGAAATCTGGCCGGCTCCCGCGGGAATGCAGAGAGCTGTAATCGGGCCATAAAAATTATACCCGATAGGTCGACTCGAGTCCGACACGTACATTTTGATTGACAGCTTTATAAAGCCCGAGCCCTTACAGCTCTAATGCATTTTTTCAAGAATGAGTCATTTATATGTTTTAACAGCATTTATTCGTAACAAACGTAGACTATATCCCACTTGAAAGTTGGAACAAAGAAATAAAATAAGTCCTCTGTAACATCGTAACATCTCAGCACTCTATAGGTCTACATGCACTTAGCCTTTAAATTGGCCAACGCACCAATGAAAAGAAATCTTGCTTAACAAATCAAATAAACTCTAAATGATGACGGGTATTTTGGCAGTAACTAAATTGAAGCTGAATATTAAAAGAATAATGCCACCATTTAGTCTGTATACTCTGTCTACATTATGATTATATGGTTTAATTAATATTTATTTATAATTTAAAACCCTTTACTCACCAAGATTAGGCTACGTGTGTTTGTGGAGGAACATTATTAAATCCACTGGCTTTAGCGCAGTCTTGCGCTCATGTGCGTCCAGCAACACTGAACACCGTTTCACTGCTACTGCTACAGGCCGAGATGCAGAGTTCTGATCTGGCTGATTTTGCAAGTTTTGGGTAGGATTGTTTATTCATCTTATACCAGTCAGGAACATCCATTTAATTTTCCATGACCGTAGTTTCAGGGTAGCGAGTGGCCTCGTCATTTTACCTGTCAGCTTGCGGTTTAGGGCTCTACCGTAATACGCAGTGTATGAGCGACCGCTAAATACCTGCGGCTGGAATAACCGCTCTTTCTGACTGGCTTGACCGCCGTCAAAATTCTCTTTTTTTACTACTTCGTCATAATTTGCTTCACCTTTGCAGGGATGGACTTTAATGCAAGGATTTGGATTTTTTCGGGTCTCGCCGGGTTCGGGCAAAGATCTTCAGCTCTAATGCAGACCTCTCGTTCATATTAACCACGTCTCCCTTCTGTTCAGTCTAAACTGCCAAACTGCAGGACACTTTGAAGCGCGACACGTCACGTCATCTCTCCCTGTCCCTCTCTCCCTCTCCCTCTCACCCTCTCCCCCTCCCTCTTCCTCTATCTCTCTCCTCCACACTGTCCCGTGATGACAACCACACACACGTTTTTTAGGCATTAAATAAAGGATATTTAATACTTTATGACGGTATAACGGTATTGAAACTGACACCGTTGCTATTTTTAGATCCCGCGGTATACCATAATACCGTAATATCGCCCAAGCCTACTCCACAGTAATGCCAGCTGGCCCAGCCCGGACTCGAACAAGTGACCTTTTTGCTGTGAGGCGACAGTGCTAACCATGATAATACTATAAGTAATTTGAATACTAATAATACAACATTACCGTCTCAACTCAAAATGCATTTTAGGTCTGCTAAACTGCTGTTCGCCTTTTTATTAGGACATATTTTAATTTGACTATCTTTAGACTTAGTGATTTCTTCTGCACATCACTTTGTGCTTAATCTTCTATTCACCTGTAAATGTTCTGAGATGTTGAATTAGAGGCTAATGGATATCATAAAAAGGTTTATAGCTTTAAAACACCTTGTATCTCTGTTGCATTTTAAAGTTTGCCAGTTTTCTACAGACTCTGAGCAGTATCTCCAGCAGACAGTATAGCTTGCACTTGCTTGACTTTAGTTGATATACAGCTTACTATTTATATTAACTAAATGTAATCTACAGTGTACAGTAACCAGAGTGTAAGACCTGAAATACAGCTGAGTACCTCTGATAAATATATATCTGCACCTACAGCAGGAAGTCTCATTTATAAGTGGCAGTAGCAGTGGGTTTACAGACAGCGCCAGACACGGTGGTTCATCAGGTCAGTCCATTGAGACTGGGCTTAGCAAATGTGTCACTGCTCGGCCAGACAACAGACATGGCAATAGAGCAGCTGTACCGAAATAGTCCCGGAGCTGGAAATGGCGCAGGATGGTGTCGGGTATCCCTCATGGCAGGATTCACTTAATGCTGCGTCAGTATAAGCTTAGAGTGCATGCAGAATCATTTGAAAATGACCCCTAGACTAGTCTTTCCCAAACCTGTTCTTGAAGGCTCACCAACAGTACACACATTTTTACCCTCTTCCTAATTAAACACACCTGAATCAACTCATCAGAACATTAGTAAGAGATTACTTTACCTCAAATGAATGGGGAAGATAAGGGAGACATCCAAAATATGTACTGTTGGTGTGTTTCCAGGAACAGGGTTGGGAAACGCTGCCCTAGATGTCATGCTGTGAAAATTACGATTGACTCTAATTCCATTGCTGTATGAAATAACCCTTCTGCATGCCAGTGCTGGCACATATGCCTAATAAAGTGACTGTCCTTCTAGCCGACAGCTAGCTCTCTGCAACTCTCACATGGTCGCCCATTGAAGCTAAGCAGGGCTGTGCCTGGTCAGTACCTGGATGGGAGACCACATGGGAAAGCTAGGTGGTAGACGAAAGTGGTGTTAGTGAGGCCAGCAGAGGGCACCCAAGCCACAGCCATATCACCCTGCAGCCCAAGACCGGTTACTCACTGAAGCTAAGCAGGGCTGAGCCTGGTTAGTACCTGGATGGGAGACCACTAGGGAGCACTAGGTTGCTGTTGGAAGTGGTGTTAGTGAGGCAGGGGGCGCTCAACCTGAGGTCTGTGTGAGTCCTAATGCCCCAGTAAAAGTGAAGGGGACACTATACTGTCAGTGGACGCCGTCTTTCGGATGAGACGTTAAACCGAGGTCCTGACTCTCTGTGGTCATTAAAAATCCCATGCACACTTCTCGTGAAAGAGCAGGGGTGTAACCCCGGTGTCCTGGCCAAAGTCCCTCTATCGGCCCTTACGATCATGGCCTCCCAATCATCCCCTTCCACCGAATTGGGTCCATCACTGTCTCTCGACTCCACCAATAGCTGGTGTGTGGTGAGCGCACTGGCGCCGTTGTCCTGTGGCAGCCGTCGCATCATTCAAGTGGATGCTGCACACTGGTGGTGGTGTGGAGAGACCCCCCCTCATGATTGTGAAGCGCTTTGGGTGTATGGCCATACACAATAAATACGCTATATAAATACACATTACATTACAAAAATAAATACACATTACATTACATTACATATTAAATTGTATAAATTGCATTCGTAACATAAATTACATCAATGCAAACATGAGAACAGTGGCGGATTACCATCCTGCGGGCAAACAACATGAAATATGTGATGCATTTGCCGCGAATGTGTGAAATTCTGCCTCATTTGCATCTTCCTTGTTTGGTGTAAACGTGTTGGCCAATTAGAAAAGCAGAAAACATCACGCATGCTGGCGTCATGAGACGTAAACTCTGGTTGTAGTGTCTGCACAACCACTCTGTCCCCGGAGTTTTGGAAAATCTTCACACTTGCCGGAGTTTTCAAAAAGTTTCGGTTTCAGTCACCTGACACTGGGTTTTCGTGTGGACAAACAACAAAAGAAAAAAGTGAGTTTTAAAAATACCAGTGTTCGTGTGGACAGGGTCTAAATTTGTTTGATCAGATGTGTTTAATACAGATGATCAGATGTGTGCAAAGCTGTGTCCCTCTAGGAACTGAGTTTGACACCCTCGTTCTTGATCAGTGGTTCCCAATTCCGGTTTTCTCGACCCCCTGCCATAGTTTATTAAGTCTTTAATTAGGCTAGCTGCAAAGCTGACAGAAATGAAAACGGCTGATGGAGTACACACCAACTTGCAAATTATTCAGTCATAAGATGATACAAAACAAAAACACAAAACTGACTGAAACAAAACCGGCTAAAGCATGTAATAACCTACATATTATTCATTCACAAGATGGCGCCAAACTGTCAAAAATTGCAGCATGACAGACAAGCAGATACATATGAATGTGTATGTAAGTATATGGATTTGAACGTATTCACTGACGGTCAAGGTGATCCGAAGGTCCCGCATGAGCCTGCGTTATTTAGCGGTTGTTATCTGGGAATAAAATACCTTGAAATGTTGCAACTGACCAATCAAAATCGAGTATTCCAGACAGCTGTGTAATAATCTGTGACAATATGAGCCTGTATATACTTTATCCCGTACTTCAGTGGACCACCGGGCCGCGGACCAGTACCAGTCTGTGGATCAGTTGGTACCAGGCTGCAAAAAGAAATCCTTAATTATTGCCTTTTTATTTATTATACGAGTCTAAACCATTTTTTTATTTTGAAAAATCATTTATTTTGAAAAATGAACGTATTCTCTAGCTTAAATCTGTATCACTCGTGCGCCAAAATTTAACCCAAAAGCAGCAAAATGGGTAAGAAACAGACGTCTTTGCAAAGTTTCTTTGCTAAGGGCAAAATGCCCAGTGTAGGACCCGCTAACTGCCAAGGAATAGATCCGCAACTCATTTGTCAACAAATCAGGTGAATCCACCGTGTCTGTGCAAGAAGATCAACTGCTGGAGATCGTAAATGACTGTGGCCTTTTAGGGGTCATTCGCATATCGCGTCTTTTCTAGAGTTTGCACAAGTTCGTTATTTCCAACGGAGGTGTGCAGCTTGTGCTCGCGGGCGCACCTTCCAAATTGCCCAGTTGAATGAATGCCAGGAGCGCACAGAGATTCACATGACAAGAACTGACCGATCAGCTTCAGCTTGTCTGGAATATACACATTTCGGTTAAACTAATTATTTTAGAAAAACAGAACACCCAAACACTGCAGTGCTTTTTTAATTTTCTGCTTTAATAAAACTCGTATCAGAGTGACAGCAATGTTTTGCCAGCTTTGTCAGCCTAGCAATCTATATTACCTAAAGTAAATGTGTGAGATAAAAGAAACCTAACCTGAGGTATTTTTTATTATTACATTTTTGCATCTGCTGTTTTAACATGATAGAGACACTCACCATGCCACCTTTTTGTGTAGTTACAAGGTGTTACGTAGCGGATGCACCCCGCTAAGCACATAAGATTAAGGATGACCACTATTAAAAGAGGTCATCCGGAGTCCCCGTTCCTGCTCCCCAAGCACACAAACACAGGCCAAGTTGTCAAAAGAGGTATCAGATTTATTAAACAAAAAGATCAATTTCAGAATCAGGAAACAAAAAGGCCAAAACAACAAACAAAACAAGGTACGCTACCTAATATTAAACCTCTTACCTATACCAAAAATAAAGTTCCATAAATAAAGCATACAATTCTAACCTCCATAACTAACCACAAAACAGGAGAAAACTGGATAAAAGAAAAAGGGCCTTCCCTTTGATCATTCAGCATAAAGGTATATATTAGCCACAGCTAACACATGACACGTCCTAGTAACGTATTTAACAGAGTATCTCACCAGATTACTTTGAAAAAAAGGTTTCAGACAGATCACTGCCACACAGGGTACTCAGAGCAAACTGCTCAGACACACACTCACACAATAGCGAGGGGAAACAGGAAGAGAACTTGATGAGGAACGTCAACGGCGTGCCTTTATAGCTGGCACCGCCCCTCTCACTGCTGCACCTGATCTCCGCTCATGTGGAGAGAGAGAGAAAGAGATAGATAATGGAGGAAACGCACACAGGAACAATACACACTAGCATTGTCAAAAATAATGTTACTCAATATGTAACACAAGGCAGTACATTTTGGCCTCAAGCATGAACAAAAATGTCCAGTTGTGCACTGGCTTTTAGTGGCAGTAATACAGTTGAAGTCAAAATGATTTGCCCTCCTGTGAATGTTTTCTTCTTTTTCAGATATTTCCCAAATGAGCTTTAACAGAGCGCGGAAATTTTCACAGTATTTCCTATAATATTTTTCTTCTGGAGAAAGTCTTATTTGTTTTATTTTGGCTAAAATAAAAGCAGTTTTAAAGCATTTAAAGGTCAATATTATTAGCTCTCTTAAGACTTTTTTTTTTTATTGTCTACAGAGCAAACCATCATTACACAATGATTTGCCTATTTTCCCTAACTTGCCTTGTTAACCTAAATAACCTAGTTAAGCCTTTAACTGTCACTTTAATCTGAAGACTATTATCTTGAAAGTATCTAGTAAAATAATATGTGCTGTCATTATAAAAATAAAATAAGTCAGTTATTAGATACGAGTTGTTAAAATTATTATGTTTAGAAACAGAAATTGGGGAAAGAAAAATACAGAGGGCCTAATAATTCTGACTCTAACTATATGTCCTCCATAACAAAACTAGGAACTTTAAAATGGCATATTAAGTCACTTAAACTAATAGTAACTAATGAGAGAGATATCATTGTAAAGCACTACCATAATCATAATTGCTAACGTCAGACTTTAGGCCTAATTTAGAAGGAATTTACCTTAGTGTTTAACAGTACTTTCATTTGGCTCTCTGTTTACGTTCATGTGTGTTTGTGTGTCTCTAGATGGGAAAAATGTCAAAGAATAAGAAGAAGAAGTTGAAGAGGAAGGCCAAACGGCAGCAGCAACTGCTGGATGAGAGGTTAATTGACCTGCAGAGGATGGAGGAGCTGGACGGGGTTTTGCCATCGGATGCTTCTGGAAACACACGAGCACTCTGGAGACTCAGTGAGGATGAGGAGGACAACGACAAACACGCACAAAGTGAGATCTATACCAGAAAAACAACTTTTAAGAGTAAACGTTTAAAAAAATGGATTAAACGGATGCTCCCTCAGTGAATGAATCCTATTGGATTGATTCTTTCCGGGGAAAAAAAGTGTTAATATTCGTTATTAATGAGGGCTTGATGAGATTAAGGACTAAAATGGGTTGTTTTAATGAGTTGTTACTTTGAAAATGAGTTATGAAATACCTTGTGGGGATGTCTGAGAACAATTGAAAGATTATGCACAATATGGAGGAGAAGATTAATGTGTGTAGTCGGTTTCATGTGTTTTTCTCCTGTTTTTCAAGGCTGGAAAATAATGTCACATTCATTATGCACGTCTCCTGTTGTTATGGGGTGAAGAAAACATCACTCCAGCATCTCAAAGCAAAGCACAGATTTTTTTTGTCAAATGACAGAATGTGTTTTAATTCCTGCTTTAATCCAGCGTTAATGGCCAACAAATGGAAATCTAATTAATGCATTTGCTTAATGAACCATTTACACATGCAAAATAACATCTAGAACTTCAAGATGAATTTCAGGGAGAGTACATGTTTGATGCAGATTCATGTAAATCATGTGCTTGGGAAATCTGTCATTTCCCTGCTGAAAAATCCAGCTTAAACCAGCCTAGGCTGGTTGGCTGGTTTTAGCTGGTCGACCAGGCTGGTTTTAGAGGGGTTTTGGCAATTTCCAGGCTGGTTTCCAGCCATTTCCAGCCTGGTCTTTCCAGCTAAAACCAGCTTGATCAGCCTAATTTAGGCTGGACATAGCTGGTATTGGCTGGGCTCCCAGCCTGGCTAGGCTGGTCAAGCTGGTTTTATAGCTGGTCAAGCTGGACCAGCTAAGACCAGGCTGGAAGTGGCTGGAAACCAGCCAGGAAATTGCCAAAACCCCTCTAAAACCAGCCTGGTCGACCAGCTAAAAACAGCCAACCAGCCTAGTCTGGTTTAAGCTGTTTTTTTTCAGTAGGGTTATGTTATTTCTTGTTATAATTCGCTATAAGGTCGTTAGTTTGAAAACCGGCTGGGTCCGTTGGCATTTCTGTGTGGAGTTTGCATGTTCTCTCTGTGTTGGCGTTTGTTTCCTCGAGTTGCTCCGGTTTCCCCCACAAGTCCAAAGACATGCGCTATAGGTGAATTGGGTAAACTAAATTGTTTGTAGTGTATGTGGGTGAATGAGTGTGTATGGATGTTTCCCAGTACTGGGCTGCAGCTGAAAAGGCATCTGTTGTGTAAAACATATGTTGGAAAAGTTGGCGGTTCATTGGTGAATAAAGGGACCAAGCTGAAGGAAAGTGTCTTTAAATATCCTACATTTCAAAAACTAAAATGTAGGCCTTAAAAAGACTTAAATTCACTGAAATATGGTGTTGTATATCTGAAATACTTTTTAATTTTCCTTTGTCCATGTAAAATATCTAAAACAACACATTTATCAAAAGTAAATTAGATTCATTTAACTTAAATTATCTTCCTTATATCCTTGCAATAACATTTAAAGGTTCTCCATGTATTTATGCTTTATGTTGTGCATTTATTTATTATAGTTTTTAAAACTTGTCTTTTTTTAGGTAAAGTTATGCCAGTAAAAATAAAATTGAGTTTGCTTGTTTTAACACTATTTAAAATATGAGGCTAAGAAATATCAGAATTTGAATAGGGCTAGTAAACAAAATTCCACTAGCTGTTACAAAAAATCTTAGCATTTCACTCTGTAAAAGTCTACAATTTAATTAATAATAGTCTTAAAAAGTCCTAAATTTGACTTTGTGAAACCTGCAGGAACTCTGATATAGGCTACATGAAAAGTCATATCTCTTTGTTGCTGGTTTAAAAAAACATTTCTTTAATTTTAATCAATTTCCATGAAAATTTAGTTCAGAAAATGAGTAGTTATCTTTAGTGTGTGTGTGTGTGTTTAGCTGGGAAAAGCGTATCCCAGCAACAAAATCAATGAATGCCTTGTTTATGGTTTGTAAAAAGTAGTTACATTTCTTTATTTTTTATAGTCATTATTATTTATTTATTCAAATTTTTTATTAGTGCAATCTTTTTATATTCGTCCTGTGAAATGTTTAACAGAGCATGGAAATTTTCACAGTATGTCTGATAATATTTTTTTCGTCTGGAGAAAGTCTTATTTATTTTATTTCAGCTAGAATAAAAGCAGTTTTTAATAAAAAAAAAAACATTTTAAGGTCAATAATATGATCCCTTATAAGCAATATATAATGTATATATATATATATATATGTATGTATATATGTGTGTGTGTGTGTGTGTGTGTGTGTGTGTGTGTGTGTGTGTGTGTGTATATATATATATATTAAGGGTGGAGCCGAACCCGAATACGGTATTCGGAAAGGCACGAATAGCGTGTTTTTACGAATACTTATTTCGAACAAATACTTGAAAAAATATTTGTATTCGGGAGCAAGAAAAGCATTATATCAAAAAGC
This sequence comes from Danio rerio, assembly GCF_052040795.2. Lineage (NCBI taxonomy): Eukaryota > Metazoa > Chordata > Actinopteri > Cypriniformes > Danionidae > Danio > Danio rerio. Next base: position 10,156,840 of record NC_141028.1, read on the forward strand.
AGCGTTTCCTCATGAGACCACAGTGCGTGCCCGCGTGAGTGAGTGAGTGAGTGAGTGAGTGAGTGAGTGAGTGAGTGAGTGAGTGAGTGAGTGAGTGAGTGAGTGAGTGAGAGAGAGAGAGAGAGAGAGAGAGACGCTTAGTCAGTAGTCGGAGGGCGGGGCGGAGGTAAAATGTGTCTGGCACAAGCTTCTCCACAGATACAGACAGAGAAGGCTCGGCTGAGCGAAAAAAATACTTCACTGCATCACTATTTTTGTTAAATAGATTTTTGTACCCTAAATTGGGTTCCAGATGCAGTTTATAAAATTGTAGCGTAGTTTGATCGGATATTCCATTACGCTGCATTTTTGACGTCTGCAACCGGGTGCTCTGTTTACGCAACGTTAGCTCTGTTAGCGCGGTAATTTAGACAATAGACTGTTGACAGAGTAACGTTAACGTTAGTTTATAAAGGTTAAAACGATGCTTTTGCAGTTGTGTCGAATAGTATGCACTTATGGGAGTTATATGGTACGTCTAAATTACTGTCTTTTGCAGACAGCAAGATATATGCTATAGGCTAGTTAACCTTAGCATAGCTTCCTGTCACTTTTTATTAACTTAAAACTCCTCAAATACATTTGGGCACCATGAAAAAGAGTGAAAAAGACTACTGCTGAGCCATTTCTTGGTCCTTCACCAGTCGAAAAAAAAAATCTTCAGGTTCTGTGTGGAAGCATTTTACAGTCAGTTGTGCTGCAGATAAAACAAAGTGATACTGTATAATGTGTGCAAAAGTGAAATCAGCAGGGTCAGAGATATTAAACATCTGTCAACATCTTCTATGCATAATCATTCATTTCTTTTCGGCTTCGTCCCTTTATCAATCTGGGGTAGCCACAGTGGAATGAACCACCAATTTATCCAGCTATGTTTTACGCAGTGGCTGCCCTTCCAGCTGCTACCCAGCACTGGGAAACATCCATACACTCTCTTTCACACACATACAATAGGGGCAATTTAGCTTACCCAATTCACCTATATTGCATGTGTTAGGACTGTGGGGGAAACCGGAGCACCCGGAGGAAACCCACGCCAACATGGGGAGAACCCAGTCGAGGCTCGAACCAGCAACCTTCTTGCTGTGAGGCGACAGCACTACTCACTGTGCCACCGCGCAACCTTCTATGTAATGTATTATCACATGCACTAAAAGCATCCTCTCCTGATACTGTCTGTGAACCCCTCAAAAGCATCAATCCCCTCAATCAGCACAGCTATGTTCTGCTAAATCCTCCACAAGCACCAAACCATCAACACAGCCACATTCTTCCCCAGCAAGTCAGTTTCAAACATAAAAAAAAATGTAAAAAAAAACAAACAAACTTTGTGTCTGTTTTGTGGCAGGCAGATGACAATAGCAGGGCTGTATCTTTTAGTATTATATAGAATACTTTTGTTCTGCCAGATCTCCCAGGCAGGGTTTTATTTAGATTTATTTAGCTAATTTTAGTTTTTGGAATTCTGTGCATTGGAAAGAAGTTCTTTCAGAAGAAGAAAAGTTTTTTGAAGTATTATTTGTTTTTATTCTGTCTATTCAGTGTCATTCAACAAGAACGGTGGTGGTGGGGTTCATAATATTCACAATGGTATTTATTAGTTGTTGGTTTAACCATGGATGAGATAATGGCTTCTATGTTATTTTCTTTTCAATGACATTTCTTGTCACATGTTCAAAAACAACAACCAATATTGCATATCTGTAATTTATATAATGGGTATAATTACACAATACTTTAACTATAACGTAAATTAGAAGTGTAATAGAAAAATATATATATTTTTGCGCCATTTTGAATTTTTACTCGAATACAAATACAAATACAAATACTTTTCCCCCCTCAACAAATACAAATATATATATGTATGTATATATATATATATATATGTATATGTGTGTGTGTGTGTGTGTGTGTGTGTGTGTGTGTGTGTGTGTGTGTGTGTGTGTGTGTATGTGTGTATGTGTGTATGTGTGTATGTGTGTATGTATGTATGTATGTATGTATGTATGTATGTATGTGTGTATGTATGTATGTATGTGTGTATGTATGTATGTATGTATGTATGTATGTATGTATGTATGTATGTATGTATGTATGTATGTATATATATATATATATATATATATATATATATATATATATATATATATATATATATATATATATATATATAATAAATACTCACTGTATACTTTGCTCTGTCCATATATGCATTACTGCGTAAACAGAGCAAACAAAACAAGAACACATGTTTAAATGAAACTATTAAACACGGACACTATAACCATAAGACTTTCTGATGATGTGTATTATGAAAATGTGTCTTCCTCTTCTTGTATGTCACAGCGAATGGTAACGGAGCTCTGAATAAACAAAGTCCAGAATCTGGCTCGTCGTGGCTGGAGGAGAGCTGTAACGGCTTCGGCCCGCTGCGTTTCTCCAGTCCTGGATCGGGGCTGTCGGGCCTCTCTGGATCCATCCTGTCAGCTACCTCTGAGTCGGCTCTGTCCACACTGTCTGGATACTCTACAGAGCGATCGCTGCTTTCTCCAAACTGTACGTACTGCACACTGCCTCTGACTGATGAATGATCACTGATAGAGTGCAACAGTGGAGCCCTTATTTGAAGAGTGCTTGATTTGGGAAGGGTTTAAAAAAAAAAAGTAGATTAACGCTGATTTTTAGCCCATCATGTCTATTTATTTACTTGTGTAACTGTGTTTAAATCTATATTTAATCAGTTTATGAATTAATTTCAATAATATTATTGTCATATTTGAATGAAATGTTCATATGATTTATTTAAAATACAGAATTTGGAAAGTAATATTTTCTCTTTTAGTAGAGATATTATATGAGAGACTTGCTTTGATTATCAAATAAGTGGATCTAGTTGAATTTGCTTGTAAACATTAAATAAAAGTTAAAAAGGTATTATTTTTATTTCATATATTCAATTTATAGTTACGATACTCCCAAAATCATTCCTGCTTAAATCCACAGATTTTTTTATTCACTTCTGCTTAGAAATAGCAAAAAATGTCTGCAGATTCTGCCTGACCCTTGTTATGTAAGCCATGGAGCAAAGCAACCAGTGTTGAGGGAAAATCACAGCTTTACAAACTAACTTAAATTAGATGGGTGCTTGAAAATTGGACAAAAATACAGGACTACTGAATAATTCTCAGAAAATTGATAATTCTATCATTATTGACTTACACTCACCGGCCACTTTATTAGGTACACCTATCCATCTGCTCATTAATGCAAATTTCTAATCAGCCAATCACATGGCAGCAACTTAATGCATTTAGGCATGTAAACATGATCAAGATGATCTGCTGCAGTTTATACCAAGCATCAGAATGGGAAAAAAAAAGAGGATTTAAGTAACTTTAAATGTAGCATGGTTGTTGGTGCCAGACGGGCTGGTCTGAGTGTTTCAGAAACTGCTGATCTACTGGGATTTTCACGCACTACCATCTCTGGGGTTTACAGAGAATGGTCTGAAAAAGATTAAATATCCAGTGAGTGGCAGTTCTGTGGGTGCAAATGCCTTGTTGATGCCAGAGGTCAGAGGAGAATGGCCAGACTGGTTCCAGCTGATAGAAAGTCAACAGTAACTCAAATAACCACTCGCTACAACCGAGGTCTGCAGAAGAGCATCTCTGAATGCACAACACATCCAACCTTGAGGTGAATGGACTACAGCAGCAGAAGACCATTGGAAAAATGTTGTCTGGTCTGATGAGTTTCATTTTCTACTGCGACATTCATATGGTAGGGTCAGAATTTGGCATCAACAATATAAAAGTATGGATCCATCCTGCCTTGTATCAACAGTTTAGGCTGGTGGTGTTGGTGTAATGATGTGGGGATGTTTTCTTGGCACACTTTGGGCTCATTAGTACCAACTGAGCATCGTGTCAATGCCACAGCCTACATGAGTATCGTTGCTGGCCATGTCCATCTCTTTATGACCACAGTGTACCCATCTTCTGATAGGTACTTCCAGCAGGATAACGGGCCATGTCATAAAGCGTGAATCATCTCAGACTGGTTTCTTGAACATGACAATGAGTTCACTGTACTCAAATGTCCTCCACAGTCACCAGATTTCAATCCAATAGAGCACCTTTGGAATGTGGGGAAACGGGAGATTCATATCTGCAGCAACTGTGTGATGCTATCATGTCAATATAGACCAAAATCTCTGAATAATATTTCCAGTCTCTTGTTAAATCTATGCCATGAAGGATTAAGGCAGTTCTGAAGGCAAAAGTGGGTCCAACCCTTGTTTGTAAGGTGTACCTAATAAAGTGGCCAGTAAGTTTAGCCTTCACTTGAGCTTCTTTTTTTTTGTTAAACACAAAAGGAGATATTTTGAAAAATGTGTAGACCGGTAACTCATAAATGTTTGAAATCCCTTGAGGTAAAGAACTTGCATTTTTCGGGTGAACTATCCTTTAAATAAGCAGAAAGTGTATAGATTTACTTTAACAGAAGCCAAAATCACAATAGTTATTAAAAGGAAGAATCCACATATATAATTTTTCCAATTGCACTTGCATCAATAGATCACAGACAAAATCCTTGATAGGTTTTCTGGGAATTTTCGAGAGTAAAAAATTGGGAGATACCTAAAACAAATCTGTCCCTTACTTAGTCATTGTGTTATAAACTTTAAATGGTATTGGCTATTTTTTCTGTAATTAAAAGACAAGCTAATATGAGAAAATATGCAGCTATAAATGTACTGGGTACATGGGTTGAATGTACTGGGTTAAAGCTGGAAAGGCATCCGCTGTGTAAAACATGCTGTATAAGTTGGCGGTTCATTTCGCTGTGGCGACCCTTGATGAATAAAGGGACTAAGCCGAAGGGAAATGTATTAATGAATGAAATAGTCAATTTTATTAATTAAATAAAAATTTTGACTATGTAGTAATAATGCGCAACCTCATTTCTCAAAGTCAGCTTTTTTATGCTTTATGGCAGGGGTCACCAAACTTGTTCCTGGAGGGGAACAAGTCTTACAGATCTTAGCTCCAACCCTAATCAAACACACCTGAACAAGCTAATCAAGGTCTTGCTAGGTATACTTGATACATCCAGGTAGGCGTGCTAAAGCAAGTTGGAGCTAAACCCTGAAGGGACACCGGCCCTTCAGGACCGATATTGGTGACCCCTGCTTTATGGTAATGATTAGCATGTTTTTTTCATGCATTGAGATCATAAAGGGGGAGTTTTTACTTCTTGAACCCAACTGCTGCACTCTATAGGATTCTCCAAACATACTAATCACCAAAAATAACCTGATTTATTATAAACATGATGAAAGTTTCAAATAAACTGTCTTTTTCCCCCCATCCAGCTTACTCTGCTGCTGATTTCTTAGTGAATCCTCTAGAATCTCAGAACGCAGATAAAATAAGCATCAAGATTGCAGACCTGGGCAATGCATGCTGGGTGGTGAGTACCGTGGCTCGTTGATGAAATGAATTATGGATCACAGCAGGGGTTTAAACACAAATAGCTGCTCATACGTGCTGTTTACTGATGCTCTTCTCCATATCAGCACAAGCACTTTACTGAGGACATCCAGACGCGTCAGTACAGAGCTCTGGAGGTGCTGATCGGAGCTGAATATGGCCCGCCTGCTGACATATGGAGCACTGCGTGTATGGTACGAACTACTTTAATGCTACTTTTTTTTTTGGTCATTTCTTGTAAGATGTAATGGTAGTAGTGGTGTACTATACTGTCCTCAAAATTACTACAGTTGAAGTCAGAATTATTAGCCCTAAACTCTTTCTTTTCGAAAATATTTGCCAAATGATGATTAACAGAGCAAGGGATTTTTCACAGTATTTCCTATAATATTTTTTCTTCTGGAGAAAACCTTGTTTGTTTTATTTTGGCTAGATTAAAAGCAGTTTCAATTTAAAAAGGTCAATATTATTAGACCCCTTAAGCAATATTTTTTTTCTTATTGTCTACAGCAGTGGTTCTCTAAGTGGGGGTCGGGACCCCCCGAGGGGTCGCGGGGCAATGAAGGGGGGTCGCCTGGTGATTTCCAAAAATCTATTTATTTTTATTAAACCATAAGAATTAACATATTTTATCCATAACTATACTGAAAATAAAACTAGTCGTTTATAGTTACTATATACTATGTAGTCACTATAGTAGCTTATAGTTACTAGTTCTATTGGATTGCGACCCCTGGGGTAATTACATTATATTAAAGGCAGCAATAGCGTCAGATGCATTTTGATTTTATAACATCAGGTTATACTTTCTGGCACATTTAAAGCACTGACACAAATTTAATTGGTGTGTCTGCGTCATTGCATGCAAGGTTTCTGTATTTATAACCACCTCAGAGGATATTGGGGGTCGCAAGTCACTGGCATTGTTATTTTGGGGGTCACGGGCTGAAAAGTTTGGGAACCCCTGGTCTACAGAACAAACTGTCATTTTACAGTGACTTGCCTAATTACCCTAAACTGCCTAATTAACCTAATTTGGCAAAAAGGAACTAGATTAAAGTGAAGATTACATCCTGTAAATAAAGGAAAATGTTGATTTTTGTGTGCTTCTTTAAATGCAAATGAGTTGTTGTTCCCCACCCCTTCTCTGAAAGATAAAAGCGAGTGTGTTATATAAGTCAATATCGTCATTAGCTGAAATAAAGAAGTGACAGTGGAATATGTTGTGTCTGTACAGGCGTTTGAGTTGGCGACTGGAGATTATCTGTTCGAGCCTCACTCAGGAGAGGACTACACTCGAGATGAAGGTCAGATCTCCTGCTGTTACTGCATTAACCAATTGTTTTATTTTATTCTCATACTATTAAGTGACTCTAGCAAATTACGGTTTTGTCAAATAAGTTTTATCGAAGACACATTCGTCCATTCGTTCAGAAAATCTCAGACTTAAATCAATGGAATCCAGCAGTAATTGCACCCCAGGCACAGCACTTTTCAATAGTTTTTCATGATGTTTTTCATCATTCTTCATTTCATTACTGAACATTTTATGTTAATAGTTAGCGTATGCAGTTGTTTTTCACATGTGTATGCTTTTTCTCTTTGCATCACCCTGGTTCACTTAATTCATGAATATACACACGTCACGACTGTTCAATGTTTGGAGTTATGGATTTTATTTATAAAATGGATTCTTATTTTCTTAGTTATATATTAAGTGATACAGTTAAAATAACTTCTATGTTAATAAAGGGTTATTGTTCAAACTATTCCTGACCATATTGAAAACACTTGAAAATAATGCTCCATTAGTTCATGTATTTACTATCAATAGCAAACAATGAATAATACATTTATGGCAGTATTTACTTTTTGTTATGGTTAATAAATAAAAACTGAGATTTTTAGTGTTAGTTCTTTTTAACGCACAGTACATTATTAATGGTCAGAAGCATAACTTTGGGTTTTAATTATACATCTGTAAATGTTGAACTATGGTTAACAAGATTGGAGTTCAGGTTAGTAAATATATTAACTAAATGGAATATTAATTTAAAGTGTTAGCCAATTTAACGGTTTAATAACGGTTTTAAAATCAAAAATAAGCAAATAAACTGGACACGTATTAATGTACAGGGGGTGCTTTCTTTTATTTGAACTCATATAATTGAATCCAAAAGCATCTGTGTCATTGTGTTTTGTTGTTTTACAGATCACATAGCTCACATCATTGAGCTGTTGGGTGCCATTCCTCCACACTTCGCTCTGTCAGGCAGATACTCCAGAGAATACTTCAACCGGAGAGGTACCAGCTCAGCATGAGAAAAGTCTAAATTATGACTTCAAAAGTTAAAAGTTTGAGATTAAACGTCTAAATTATGATTTGGCAAGTTGAAAGTTTGAGATTAAAGTGTAAATTATGATTTGGCAAGTTGAAAGTTTGAGATTAAACGTGTAAATTATGATTTGGCAAGTTGAAAGTTTGAGATTAAACGTGTAAATTATGATTTGGCAAGTTGAAAGTTTGAGATTAAACGTGTAAATTATGATTTGGCAAGTCAAAAGTATGAGATTAAAAGTCTAAATTATCTCTGTATGCTAGTCAGGAACTCTCATCGCTTCACAAAATAATTGAAATCTCAATTCTATGATGTGGAATTTGCATGTTTACTGAAGCGGTTCCAGAGCAATAAATAAAAATGACCACTAGGTGTCACTGTAAAGACGGGTTTCACTACATTGTGAATATTCAACACATTTGCTTCAGTGTTGCATGAAGCCTCGCTCTGCCCAACACTAGTAGTAGGCTTTATTTTCAGTTACTGTCTAAGTAAACCAAAAAAGCTCATTTTCAGATATCAGGCTTTTTTTTAATTGTGCATTGAAGAGTATAATTGCATAAACATCATTTATAGAAATGAGTAAAACTGGAGCTTTTTAGTAGTTTTCTGAAAAAAATTATGTTTTTAATTTAGTATTTAAGAGCTCAACTGCAAATATATGACAACAGAAGAGTCAATCAACCCAGACTATTACAATCTTATTTAGCTCATGTTAATTATATTGCAGGTCAACTTGGTTTTAATTACTCTCTACTGATGTAATTTGTGCCGTTACTTCACTACTTCAGTCTATATTTGATCTGGATTCACAAATGTCCTCCAGAGAGACCTGGACTATTAATCCACTTCCACTGAAAACAGGCCACCTTCACGTTTACATGTTGTTGCGTCCTTGAGTTTGCATGAATATACTTTGACCGATCTCGTGTGTGTGTGTGTGTGTGTGTGTGTGTGTGTGTGTGTGTGTGTGTGTGTGTGTGTGTGTGTGTGTGTGTGTGTGTGTGTGTGTGTGTGTGTGTGTGTGTGTGTGTGTGTGTGTGTGTGTGTGTGTGTGTGTGTGTGTGTGTGTGTGTGTGTGTGTGTGTGTGTGTGTGTGTGTGTGTGTGTGTGTGTGTGTGTGTGTGTGTGTGTGTGTGTGTGTGTGTGTGTGTGTGTGTGTGTGTGTGTGTGTGTGTGTGTGTGTGTGTGTGTGTGTGTGTGTGTGTGTGTGTGTGTGTGTGTGTGTGTGTGTGTGTGTGTGTGTGTGTGTGTGTGTGTGTGTGTGTGTGTGTGTGTGTGTGTGTGTGTGTGTGTGTGTGTGTGTGTGTGTGTGTGTGTGTGTGTGTGTGTGTGTGTGTGTGTGTGTGTGTGTGTGTGTGTGTGTGTGTGTGTGTGTGTGTGTGTGTGTGTGTGTGTGTGTGTGTGTGTGTGTGTGTGTGTGTGTGTGTGTGTGTGTGTGTGTGTGTGTGTGTGTGTGTGTGTGTGTGTGTGTGTGTGTGACTTTATTGTGGGTTGTAAATGTCCCAGTAATGTAATGTAATAAATTAGTCATTTTTGGATCTTGTGGGGACATTTCATTCTTGCCACCTTGTCAAACTGGGGTATTTGACGCAAATAAGGAGTAGGACTGGTGAGAGTGTTATGGAATTTCATAACGCATGCCAAATGTGTGTGGTCCTTTACTGACCGCAGTGTGTGTGGATCTTGTGGGAAAATATGGTGAAAAGTCCTGCATGACGGTAATAGTTTGATCGCGGTGTTTACTTCAATAATGCCACTAATATCTGCATACTGCACATGTCTTAATTCACTTTCTATTTAGTTCAGTTATGATTTTAGTCAGATTAAGGTGATCACACGTACAGTTTAAAATTTATGTTTAACTAAATAAACAATTAGTAAACACAAGCACATCTTATTGAACATCATTTATTTTCACACCAATTTACGGTTTCTCAAGCAGTTTGTGATGCATTTTGGAGATGAGCCCCTGGTCTAATGCGCCACCTGGTTTGAGAAACCCATTCTCAAAGACAGACATATTCTGAATGCCTTCGGCAGAGTTTAAATGAGCCATTTTAATCCAGATTAATTCCGAGATTACAGTGACATTAATCTAGATAAATGTAATCTATGCCCACCTATAATATATATATATATTAATTTTTTCAAATTTAGTTACGTCACCTTTTTTTTTTTTCAAATTCCTTGTTGTATTTAAAGAAATGGTCTGCAGAATAGAGTGTATGAATAGAGTTATGTTTGGATTTTGCCACATTATTTTAAATGTGGCTCAGAAATAGCTATTAACTTGTTTTTTTTTTTGTGGGGTTAGTGAAAATTTTGGCAGGGCAAATAAATCTAAACAACTGGCCTGATAGAGCCAGTAGAAAAAATCCTGTGCTGGGCATGGGCTTCAGTCACATGGTCTTCAATAGGGTCCTTTAACTAATTAAAAGGTTTCTGTGGACTTGCCCTTTTACAATGATCACATAGTGTCACACCAGAGGATGCGGGATTGTAGTGACAAAATAGAGTTCCTATGTTTTTGGAAATTTATGGATGTAAAAAAAACAAGTGTCAATTACTAAAATAGCCACTTTTAAAAACAGGCCTGAGGTATTTATTAATAATTTTCTTTGGGATGGTAGGTGAGCTGAGGCACATCGCTAACCTGAAGCCATGGGGTTTGTTCGAGGTGCTGCTGGAAAAATACGAGTGGCCTCTGGATCAGGCAGCTCAGTTCAGTGATTTCCTGCTCACCATGCTGGAGTTCATCCCGGAGAAGCGAGCCACGGCCGCCCAGTGTCTGCAACACCCCTGGATCAACTCCTAACAACCTACGGGACATTCAGTATCCTGAGCACACACTTAGCTAGAACCTCAACCCTGTGTCGTTCTTTGTTTTTATATATATCTATATATTTAAAGAAGCTCTGACCTCTGGAGAGATGATTATGTCTGTAGTCTGTCGCGTTTTCATTGTACGGTCATTTCATTGTGTAGAGGGTCACATATTTATATGTTAAAATAGTGCCTTGACATGCCATCTGCAAAACATGAAGACAGGAAAGAAAAAGAGGAAAAATAAAAGTCCCTCACCTTTTTATATTTGTCTGCCAATTTGTGTGAGGAATGCTTGTTTGTGAACATACAGAACACTATGAATACTTGACTGATTCAATAAAGACTTAAGAGCTTAAGAGAATAAATGATCACTTTCAAACACAAAAGTCATGATGTGGATTTATTTTGTGTATATAATTTTTTTTTTTTGTTTCCATATACAGCTGTAGAAAAAAAAAAAAGATCACTTTATTATGTTATGGCACATATTTTGGAAATCTGTATATATTAGGGATGTGATGAATTCTCAGGCTACGAGATCTTGCAACATTTATTCGATTTCTTGTGGAGGTGAAAAGTTGTCTCGTGAGTTGTGAGGTTATGATAATGTGTAAGCGTGATTTAAGCACTAAGGACAGGATTGTGTTTGAACCGCACAAAGTGCGTTGCACACTTGACACGCTGGCCTCGGAGTTGAGTTTGCTTGGGAGGGTGAGTGCGATGTAACTGCTTTTTACTTAACCGGAGTTCAAAGGTTGCCGCGTCCAAAAGCAGAGGCTTCTACAACTGCAGCAACACACATTAACCACAACTCATAACAAGCGATGGAATTGCACTGTAGATATGCTTAATTTCATTAGTGTTTATGACTATTATGGCTTTAAGACACGTTCAGTATTCATATTTCAGTCGCATTACTGAAGTGTAGTCGACACGTAAACGATGTAATCAAACTATTACTGTTGTATAGGACTGTTAGCGACAATAATACTGAACGTGGAACTGCTTTTAAAACCAAAAATTAAATACGAAAAATTACACACCTTTTTATTTTTTTTAAGTTCGATTTGTTTGAAGGAATGCGATTCTCAGACGCCCTTTCAGCTGCAACCCAGTACTGGGTAACACCCATACACTTTCACATGCACACACATACACTACGACCAATTTAGTTTATTCAATACACCATTACCACATGTCTTTGGACTTGTGGAGGAAACCAGGAGTACCCAGAGGAAACCCACACTAACATGAAATGCCAGAGATGTTAACTGACCCAGCCCGGGCTCGAACCAGCGATCTGCTTGCTGTAAGACAATTGTGCACCATCGAGCTGCCCAATTTTCCATTCATATAATAGCAAAATATTTAGCAGTGTTTTCATGTCCTTTACTGTATAGAATTGATTAAAATAAAAGTTAAATCACATTCATAACAAGTTGATTTTTTAAATAGCACCAGAACAGTTTTGCAATTTGTGATTTTTTTTGCAGTTGAATATAATATTTACCATTCATATATTTCATCATTGAAGATTTCTTAAAAACACTAAAAATGTTGTCTTATGGAGTAAGTGTTTCATCACACCCTAATATATATATTTAATTTTTTTATAAACTACAGATGTCCATATACAGCTCTAGGGGGGGATATTAATGCGAGACCACTATATAATCAGTTCTGCTACATATCATCCATTGAAAAAAAGTCATCAATAATACTTATTCATCTATTATACTAATGCTAGTCCTTCCTAATTTAATAGACAAGAAATAAAAACTATTTACAAAAACTCCAAAAATGTAAATACTATATAATAACAATTTAACCATTTCACCATAACATGTAATAAGGTACATTTTTATAAATTACCGATAACCTGCTAAAATCTTAAAATAAGAATATTAGTTATGGGGAAACATTTGAGTAAAACTATTTCAGTTTTCTTCTATTACACTATTTCTTCCGTATTTAAAGCATTTTGTTGCATTTAATAAATCAAACAATAAAATAATTTTAGACAACACAATATCAATGTTTCAACTTGAGAAAAATGCATTATTTCCTGAAATAACCCTGATTTTCAATTGCAACAAATGAAAACAGACAATATTTTTATTTAAAATGTGGAAGAAATTATGATGTTAATCATTTAACAAGCTCTGAAACTACAGTTTTTTCTCTTAGTGTGCCTGTTAAACAGCATATTCACCACTGCTGCTGTGATTCTATAGTTCCACAAGGGGGCGACAGAGGAGCAGGCATTGACCTACCGCTTATAAACAAATGCATTCAGATGAAGTCAAACAGAGAAACTGTGATAAATGACTCGACCATAAACATTTAAATGCATGACTGTATATGCACCTGAATTTCCCTGGACAACATCCAATCTGTGCTCCAGAGACAGGACTTCATAAGGTTGCCTGAGGAGATCCTACCATTTTATATCAGTGGCTGAAAAAGCAGAAAAGTCCAAAGTAGAAGTGACACAAGCCCTTCAAATGTCTTTAAATGTCATGAATGCAGGAAGTGAGAGATTGGTCACTTTTTTCTGCGCACGACTGTCCATCCGTCATCTTCCTCCTCCTCATGATGAAGATCATTCACTGCTGTACTGCTGACTGAAGCCCCCGCTGATCCTCCTTCACAATCCATAGCCTGAGGAAAACAACATTGTTCTTAAAGGGCACATAGTTTACCCCTTTTTTATGATTTAACATTAATATTATGGTTTATATCTGAGTGTGCCAGTTTAGGTTCGGTTCAACACACAGTTTACATGTTTTTATTATAGTGTGTTAAAAAGTGTCATGTTGTGGGCGTTTACAGTTTTAGGGGCGTGTTGCTTCACATGAAAATTAGATTCGGCTTCCCGCCCAACGTAACAAGGGGGTGGTGCCAAAAGCTCCCACACTCTGTGTTTGCAACAGACAGGCTGACAGACAGAGAGAGAGAGACTGAGCTAAGCTAGGATCAGCATTCAGCCGTACATGTACTCTACTCAGACACAGACCAAGCAGAGAGTACAAAATTATTTGTGTCTTTGTATAGTTTGTATAGTCTCGGTGTACAAGTGCTGAGCTTGTACACTGAGACTGATAACCACACACACTGAATTAACCCTGATTGAGGCAACGAATGCGCTACGACACGGCACACCAGACACTCTTAGTGGCGTGGCAGAAACATGTCCCGAATCGAAACGCACCACGCATTCCAGAACTCCAGACACAGGCCTCCACCAGGGCAACTACAACAGCGCCGCCAATCCGAAGCTCCGCCGCGTGCACCCCGACAGAACTCAGAACTCCTAAATGCACGGCGCCACGCTAAAGGTACAAGCAATCATTCCGATTAGAGCGATTATGTGGAGAATATTGATCTTGTATTGAGCCCAATGAGCCTTTTATCTAAAAATAGAGCAAGGGTGTTCCTTTAGTGACATCGCTTTGACTTACACACTGAAAATGGCGGACGTGAAATAAGAAACTGAGGATATGATCGTGACGCGAGGCTGACAATCAATTTTGGTGGGCGGGGGGACCGCTCTCCTACGTAAAGTTGCGGACGATCTGAAAACCGCTCCAATTGGTTTATCGTTTTTATGTAGTTAAATTGAAAAAAATAAAGGACTGTGTGTGTTTATATCACCCCAATAGGACAGTCTAAACACTATATATACACACACACGTTTGTCCAAACAGCTTGAAAAGTAGATTTTTCACCATAGGTGCCCTTTAAATCACAGCAAAGTAGAACAGTGTTTCCCAACCCTGTTCCTGAAGGCACACCAACAGTACACAACCTTTCCTAATCAAACACACCTGAATCAACTCATCAGAGCATTAGAAGAGACTTCAAAACCTCAAATGAATGGATCAGATGAGGGAGACATTCAGTATGCTGTTGGTGTGCCTCCAGGAACAGGGTTGGGGAAACTACAGTAACGCCTGACCTAAGACAAGACAAACAGTGGCCTTCATTTAAAAATATTACTGTTATGTTGATGTAGACTTTTAAAGTGTAGATGTATAAGTGACATGCATATAAATCGATACATATATAAATAAAAAGTCTTTATATTCTACATAGAAATTGTCTAAAACACTGAAAAATGTATGCTTGTTTTTTTTTTTTCTGAACACATATACACTGCACCTCTTCCTCATCATCATCATCATCATCATCCTGAGGTGTTTGTGCAGGAGTGGCTTTAGCTCTTCCGCTGCTTGTCTTCTTCTGGTTCAGTTTAAGGATCTGCTCTCTGACCTCCGCCAATCTGCCCTGCTCACACTGCTGGAACATCCCACACACTTGCTGCGCCACCTGACACACACAAAGAAGCACACACATTTAATCATCCATCAGTTTCTATTTAGAGACAAATAAAAATGAGGACACAAAGTAATCAAATCAACAAAACAAAATTGTCTACATAACATGAACATGATCACTTGCGAAATAATTAAGTCCTTTCACAGGAGTGTTTATAATTGTGTCTTTAACTGGATAGAAAAACAGATAGAATTATAGATAGAACGAGCTAAATAGAACACGCTAGATAGAGCAAGACTGATAGAACGAGACCAATAGAGCAAGACTGATAGAATAAGACTGATAGACTGAGACAGAAAGAACAATAGATAAAATGATATAGATAAAATGATATGGAATGAGATAGATGGAATATTTATATACATAAATAGAACAATATATAGATGGACCGATAGAATGACAGATTTATAGAACAATGGATATATAGATAGAATGATATACAGTTGAAGTCAGAATTATTAGCCCCCCTGAATTATTAGACCACTTGTTTATGTTTTCCCCAAATTCTGTTTAACGGAGAGATTTTTTAACACATTTCTAAACATAATAATTTAATAACACATTTGTAATAATGTATTTATTTGATCTTTGCCATGATGACAGTAAATAATATTTGACAAGATCTTTTTCAAGACACTTCCATACAGCTTAAAATGACTTTTAAAGGCTTAACTAGGTTAATTAGGGTAACTAGGCAGGTTAGGGTAATAAGGCAAGCTATTGTATAACAGTGGTTTGTTCTTTAGGCAATCGAGAAAAAAATCTAGCTTAAAGGGGCTAATAATATTGCCCCTAAAATGGTGTTTAATAAATTAAAAACTGCTTTTATTCTAGCCGAAATAAAACAAATAAGACTTTCTCCAGAAGAAAAAAATATTATCAGACATACTGTGAAAATTTCCTGAATCTGTTAAACATCATTTGGAAATTATTTTAAAAAAAGAAGAAAAAAAATTGAAGGGGGCTGATAATTCTGACTTCAACTGTAGATGTATAAATAGAATGATAGATCGATAAAACAATAGATACAGAGAATGATATATAGAATAACATAGACATATGAATAGACTTATAGATATAACGTTATAGATCTATCAAAGGATAGAATGATAGACTAAAACAACAGAGCAATAGATAAAACGATAGCTAGAATGATAGATATACAGATGGAACGACATAGCTCTGCAGAGAAAACAATAGAACGATAGACAGAATGAAAAATGGGGATAGACCGATGAGATAGAACAATAATAGAATGATCGACAGATAGAATAATAAATATATAGAACAACAGATAAAATGATAGACAGAATGAAAGATCGATAGATCAATAAAACGATGGATAGATCGATGGATGGATAGATAGAGATAGAGACATTGCTATGTCGAGAGATTGATAGAACAATAGACAGATACAGATATATGGATAGAACAATAGATAGAATGACATGGATATATAGACAGAATGATAGATGGATCAAAACAATAAATTAATCGAACAATAGATAGAATGATAGATAGAATAAAAAAGATATATAGATAGAACAATAGATAGTATGATATAAATAGATAAAATGATAAATATAAAAATATGGACATATAGATAGAACAATTGATGTAACGATAGATTGATCAATAATGATAGAAATAATGATAGAACAATTCAGTGATATATAGAAAGAAAGGAAGATGATAATAATCACACACACACACACACACACACACACACACACACACACACACACACCTCCAGCTAGCTTTCATTCAGATCTCTCATGTCAAGACCAAAAGACAACAGACCTGAGGCAGACTGCCATCATCCACCACTGTGTCGAACTCATTGTTCATGAGCTCAGAGATGAAGTCCTCCACCTCATCCGGCTGGAGATCATCTGTGGACACAAACAAACAAACCATCTGTCAGCTCTTAAAGAGACAATTCACTAAAATAGAACATTTTAGACACCCTCACCAGCTCACACTGGAGTGGCTTCAAAAGATATTTTAAAGAGCCCTGAAAACCATTGACACCCAGAGTACGAAAACACACTGGGATAGTCAGTGGTTACTGGTTTCAAACATTCTTCAAAATAACTTATTTTGTGTTTAATGCAATAAAAAAATCAAACTGGTTTGGAACAAGTGAAGTGTGAGAAAATTATGACAGAATGTTCAGTCATGGGTTTCTTGGTGGTTGCTAAGGTGTTGAATGTAGAGCTCTGACCGTTGTCGGTGAAGTATTGCTGCAGCGCGTCCACCATCCACTCCGCCTTCTGCTGACTGAACGCTCCACCGAAGCCGTTGTCCACCGCTATCTAATAACAAAACACATTATTTACTGTGTGTGTGTATATATGTATGTATGTATGCATGTATATATATATATATATATATATATATATATATATATATATATATATATATATATATATATACATACATATACACACACATACATACACACACACAGCATATAGAAGCCCAGTGTAATTAATATCCACGAGCAGCTGAAAGAAATACTGCGACACAGACATGTATACACTGTGAAGCGCATCCTGATATCAGTCTGCTTGCCGATTCATATCAGACTGAAGCTTACGTAATAGATTTTGCAGTCATGGTATCATATGATATGTATTTCCGATCACAAATGCTATTAGTTTACTAACTTGCAGCACCGGCCAAGTTTCCAAAACAGCCCGAACTGCTTCACTGAACACCTCACGTGTGGACGATGAGAGCGGCGCCATCTTGAAAACCAGCAGACCCGAAGGGTCGATCGCAGATTTCAAGAGATTCCCTAGGCAAAAGAATCGATCATAGAAACCGCCAAAACACCTTCTTTTCATCCGCATTTACATTTTTCTAATCAAAATTGCACATATTTATCAATATTATAAAGTGGTTATTATGTAAGATTATAAACTCTGCATTGTGACTCTAAATGCATTATAGGACAGCATTGGTTTAGTGCTGTTGTTTTATTATTTTGCTATTTTCATTGAGGTGTTTTAGCCTATTTTGTTATTGCATAACTATCAGGAACAAACATACAACACAATATAAAAGATGAAACAAAAAAAACTAATTCAATAATCGTAAAAAAATATATATATATATAGATAAATTTATAATAATGAATAAAAATAACTAATTAAATTGAATACACAAAGCATAGTGTACAGAAATTCTACATCCAATGATTTTAAGAACTGACAGGGGAATCAAACAAGTGTTATTATAGTTGATACATATCTCAGGTTGTTTTGCTTTTCAATCATTTCACAGAAATAAAGTCAAACTCGATACAGAAACTGTTAATGTGAGAGATGATTTAGCAAATTCCTGTTTGTGTATGTACAATTTTGCCAATAAAATAGAGATTAACACTAAATTCAAGACTTCTGTTGGATCTGTTTTCTTAACAATAATAAGTTTAGTCATTTTAAAAATATATTAAAAATATAAAAAGTGTGGCTAGATCCTTTCAGAAATAATGTTAGTATATGTATCAAATATTGTACAATTACTTTAAAAGATTTTGGTTTTTAAATGATAAATGTGTTGTTTAAAAGTTAGGCGTTTGTTTTTTAAGTTTTATAAAGCTGAGGTTTTATAAAGGTTTTAAGGCAGGGGTCACCACTCCCGGTGTAGCAGTCGATTCTGTTCCCTTCTGGATTTCCAGTTCCCCCTCTACAAAGGGTGTTCGTACAGCTTGTGCAGACACACCTAAACACAACTGGGTGTACAGAAAGCAGACTAGTGGTTCTAAAAGTACATATTTTTTCTGAACTTGAAAATGGAAAGAACTAATATAACTGTAGGCCTTCACGCAATATTGAACTAGGGTGCATAAACTCAAACATTTAAAAAAAGTTAATAATACTAACAAGAACCAAAAAAAAAATACTTAATGGGAGAATTAGATTAATTTTATTAAGCTACTTTGGCATTGCAAGACATGAAAGCATTGTCCATTTTGGCTTTCCGTACACCTAGTTGTGTTGGGGTTGTGTCTGCAGACTCTGTTAGCGGACTTGCTTTGTAGAGGGGGAACCAGAATCGACTGCTACACTTGTCTTGGATGGCCAGTGTCCCTCCAGAGTTTAGCTCCAACTTGCCTCAACACACCTGCCTGGATGTTTCGAGCATACGTAGTAAGAGCTCGATTAGCTTGTTCAGGTGTGCTTGATTAGAGTTGGAGCTAAAATCTGCAGGACACCGGCCCTCCAGGAACAAGTGTGATGACACCTGCCGTTTTAAGGGTTCAATTTCATTATGCAGATTTTGAAATGAAGTCAAGTAATTAATTACTTATTGAGTAAATAAGTTACATTTAAAATAAGCTAGAAAAGTAATTTAAATACAATTTAAACCATATAATTAGTAATTACTTTTTGAAGTAACTTAATTAAACTGGTCAGGCGAGAGCAATTGGGTAAAAGCTAAACTTTTTTTGATTTTCCCATTTCAGCCACAAACTAATTGTGATGCGCACTTACATTTAGTAATGCTTTTTATTTCAAAAGGCCACATATTGATCAAGATCATAAAGCAAACTGAATAAAAGCAGCTTTTTGAATTTAATGTAAATACTTTTTAATGGCCGTGAAGTAAGATTTAATCCAAATGTAGTAGCTATTATCATTCTGACCCTCATCACATTGAGGAAAAGTTGGCTTTATATTTGCACATTTGTTCATTTTAATGGCTCCTATATTGTTTACCATGCTACTTTGAATATTTAGCCTGAAATTGCATCCAAGTATGACTGTAAACAATGTTGTACTTAGATGGTCATTGGCTGTTTACATGTTTGTTTGTTTTTGCCAATATATAATTAGCAATGTTTTTTTCTGAAATTAGATTATTATTAAGGAGAAAGTCTGAATGTGTGAATATAAAACCAACTTTATCTCAATCCTCATCACTACACCCCCAGAACACACATCAGCCGCTCAGAGGGAAACTGAACTGGACCCCGGCTTACAGTCACCCACCAATCGAAGCTTCACCACTGAACTCCACTTAAGAGTGAGAGATGTTTGGGCAGGTATTGACCATGGAAAAAGTGACTGAGCTGAGCCAGAACATCACCCCACCTGACGCCGATGGTCATTCTCGTGGATATGGTGTGAGGGAACAACTCATCAATATCCAAACAGAGACTCTGTGAATAATGAACAAACAGACCAGTCCATCACATGCTGGGAGTGTGGTCCTCATAAAATGTTCTATCTATTACTGCTGTTAATTGTTTTTGATTACTATATTACTTCTATATTTTGGTAAAGTTGGTTTTACATTCGCACATTCAGACTTTCCCATTAATGATAGAGATTCAGAACAGCATTCCCTGCAAACTCTAAATATTGAAATTATATCAACAGCCAACTACTATCGAAGTACAACATTGCTCACAGTCAATTTAATAGTGCTAATGATGTTTGTGAAGTCATAATTGCATGAGATTTCACAACCAATATTTAAAGTAGCATGATAAACAATTAGGGATATATATATATATATATATATATATATATATATATATATATATATATATATATATATATATATATATTTTTTTTTTTTTTTTTTTTTTTTTTTTTGTGGTTTGTTTTATTATTATTATTTATATTTATTATGAGTTAAAGGATTTGGTTGCCACCATATTTTTTCCAATATAGGCCCAACCACACCTCTTTACAAAATGCAATTACATTTTCTCATTTTTAATTGCACAGTGAAAGGGGAACGTGGTTACAGTACCCCATTGTAGTTATTTTAGTTCATTATGCATTTGTAATTAAGTATATTTTGTATAATTGTTTATTTCAGAATATTTTGGTAGAACAATTATGTTTGCCAATTTACACCAACACAAACTGAATAAAACATACAATTACATTGCCTACACTGATACTGCCTGATTATTTATTTAGTGAAAAGTGTGGGCAATTGGAACTGTTTGTGGGCATTTATCAGTGTCACTAAACCAGGATAAGGCTTGTGGATTACTGTAGGCCTTAAAAAGGCTTAAAAAATGTAAACATATCGAACCTAAATTTTAAGCAGCAGCATTACCCGTTAGCTAACGGTTAAAAATTTAAACCAATGACCTTTAAAGCTTTCATTTTAAACACAAATCTAGACTCAAGAATATTAAACTCTAACATAAAAATTCATCATTAATAACCCGTATACATCACTTTAAATCTAGCAATTTGCTGTCTAGCAAACTCTTATGAAACACTTAATGCTTTATTTATCCAATTTTAATACCTTGTTTGAAACGCACACTTACTGTTTCGTCGCAGGTTGTTTCTTTAATCCTCGTTTGGGTCGAGGTTCCTGTGAATGAGTGTGTCTTCCATCTCTGCGGTCACTGGCAAACGCTTGAAAGAGGGAGCAGTAGACATTTATGCCTCCCGCTTCAGCGGGACGATACCAACTGAGAGCAAAATCACGGGGGAGGACCGATGTGGTAAAGCTTAATGGTTACTTGTTTTATTTACCTTGTTAGGTCCCATGTGGGACCTGTTTGTATGTGTGTGTTTTTTGTGTGATTTTTGCAGAGCCTGCATGCATGATTGCAGATTGGTGGGTGGGTCATCCCACCTGAGACTCATCGTGGGGGTGTTTATAAGGAGTCCGGCATTCTGTCTAAGAGAGCTCGATTAGCCGGACGTCTCTGCTTGGCGCTTTTGAATTAGTTTTGTGTTTGGATCATGAGCTCAGTACACTTCCATACACATGCTTTTCACTACTGACTTTCACCTATACTGACTTGGATTGCTTTAAATACTTTTGTTAATTATACATTTTGTTAATAAATCATTTCTCTTTTCAATTTACC
The DNA here is from genome assembly GCF_052040795.2 of Danio rerio. NCBI lineage: Eukaryota > Metazoa > Chordata > Actinopteri > Cypriniformes > Danionidae > Danio > Danio rerio. The sequence continues at coordinate 10,178,736 of NC_141028.1, forward strand.
TGGTCCGTATTGTCTCTCTAATGTTGCAACGTTGAGCCGGTTGTAACATATGGGGGCTCGTCTTATTGAGAGGCATGCGGACCGGTAATTGTTAAGGAGAATCAGGTGCATGTTTTGGCAGAGCAGAGCGTTCGTTTGGCTTCGGACAGGTAAGTTCGGCTCATAATATGTTTTGGTGATCCCCGGATAGGTTATTGTTTTTTTTTTATTTTTTGGTGTTTTCCTGGGTTAAGTGCACGGCCGTGGTTGCATTTCTGAGCCGATAGTTCAGCTGTGCACCAGCGGTATTAGCTGCTTAAAGAGGCTTGACTCTTGGGAAAACACAGAAGAGTTAGGTAAGTTTAGTTAGTGGGAAATGTGGGTTAGTTAGGGGGATATTTGATTATGAGCCGATTGCTTATGTCCGAAGTTTAGATGTAAGTCGTAAGTATTTATTAGTACTGCATTTGGGTAAGTTTATTCTTTGGGATGATTTCGTTGGAAGACTTTGTTAGTTCTCCATCAGAGGAGAAGTTAAATTTGTGTTCGAAGCTACAGCTGTGGGACATTGTTGATAACTATAAATTAACGGGAATTGATAAGCGGTTGCGAAAAAATGAATTGAGAGCTTTGATTAAGAGCGCATTAGTTGATTGTGGCGTGTTAATTCCGGTATCTGAGACTGCTGATGAGGGAATGGGTAAGTTTGATTTTTCGGAGAGTAATTTATCGTTTAAACAGCGAAAAGAATTATTAGAGTTGAGACAGGCTCATGAAAAAGAAATGTACAAGCAGGCAACAGAGCGCGAGCGAGAACTAAAAGAAAAAGAGGTTGAATTGGCGAGATTAAAGGCAGAGGAGTTGGTAAAACAGCGTGAAATCGAATATGAGAAACTTAAACATGATCAAAAATTAGAATTAGATCGACAAGCTAGAGATTATCAGTTACAAATGGAACGATTAAAAATCATGGCTGATGGGAGACCCTTAGCAGACGGCGTCGGGGAACGAAATCGAGCAGGTGACTTGGTAAGCAATTTAAAGTTGCTACCAAAATTTAATGAAAAAGATCCTGAAGTTTTCTTTTCTTTATTCAAAAGTGTAGCTGATGAACGAGGTTGGCCAAGCGCTGACCGTACAATTATGTTGCAGTCAGTACTTGTGGGAAGAGCTCAAGAGGCTTATACTGCGCTTTCAGTGGAAGATCGTAGAAATTATGAAAAGGTAAAATCTGCAGTTCTTAAAGCGTTTGAATTAGTTCCTGAGGCGTATCGCATACGTTTTCGTACTTGGAGAAAAAATGACAGACAAACTCATGTTGAAGTCCTTCGTGAATTGGCTACACATTTTGATCGCTGGTGTTCCACCTCTAATGTGCGCACTTTTGAGGGGTTGCGGGAATTGATCCTTACTGAACAGCTCAAGAATATTATTCCAGAAAACATTGCCACTTATATTAATGAGAATAAGCCAGCAACTGCGAGTGAGGCTGCCGTGTTAGCCGATGATTTTGTGGTAACGCATAAAAGATGGGTGAGTGATTATCGAATGAATAGGGGTAGGAATTATCCTATTGATGAACCGAGATCAAATATTCGAAAACCTGAGTTTAAAGCAGAGAAAATGTTACACGTACCATCAAGACCCATTCCTGATTCTGTGTGCAGGTATTGTTTTGAGGGGCATTGGAAAAAAGAATGCCCTGTCCTAAAAAATAAGCATATGCGTAAAGGTTCAAAGTCGCAAAATAGCTCATCTGTTTTACTTGCTGATTCTGTTTACCCTGAACTTCATTTTGAAGAGGATTCATTTTTTGTTGAATCATGTAAAAGGCCTGAGTTAAATCCGAGTTATATTCCGTTTGTTACAGAGGGATTCGTTTCATTGCCGGGAGGGAGTGAAAATGTACCCGTTAAGATCTTGCGTGACACGGGAGCTTCTGAATCTTTTATTTTAAATTCTGTTTTGCCTTTTTCCACAGAGTCTGGGTTGGGGAAGAATGTGCTGGTGCAAGGCATCACTCTTACTTGTACGGCTGTTCCTTTACACAGAGTGGTACTGCGTTCGGAGCTTGTGAATGGTGAGGTCACTATGCGTGTGCGTCCATCACTTCCAGTGGGTGGAGTAGACGTGATCTTGGGTAACAACCTAGCGGGAGAGCGCGTGTGGCCAGACGCATCTCCTTTACCCATTGTCATTACGCCGCCTGTATCTGATGATTTCGTTACGGGGGATTCCCATATTTTCCCATCATGTGCCGTGACTCGTTCTAAATTAAAATTAGATGAATCTGTGCAGGGCGACTTTAATGCAACTCCTCTGAAAAAGTGTAATGTGCCTGGTCTGTCTCTTCTTCCTACCTTTTCTAGTGCAGAGCTTATAGCTGCGCAGCAGGAGGATGTTACGTTGTCTCCACTGTTCGATGCTATTTTGTCCCCTGAAGAGGCGCACAGTGCAGCAGCTGGGTATTTCGTACAAGACGGGATGTTACTGCGTAAATGGATGTCTTCTAGTGAGATTTGTGGAGGTGAGCTAGTAGTACAGATTGTGGTGCCCACAAAAATGCTCACGGGGGTTCTAGAAGTGGCGCATGGTCATGTTGGAGGTCATCTAGGTGTTAAAAAGACTTATAATCGAATACTGCGACATTTTTATTGGCCTTTGTTAAAGAGGGATGTCTCTAAATTCATTAAAACGTGCCATGTATGTCAAATGACAGGAAAGCCCAATCAGTCACTTAAACCTGCTCCGCTGTGTCCCATACCAGTGATGGGGCAGCCTTTTGAGCATTTATTAATTGACTGTGTGGGACCTTTACCACCTTCAAGATCGGGAAGCAAGTTTTTATTGACGGTTATGTGTCAAAATACCCGGTACCCTGCTGCGTTTCCGTTACGAAAGATTACTACGAAAGCTGTAGTTAAAGCTCTCTCCCAGTTCATTGCCATTTTTGGTATACCGCGAATTATTCAAAGTGATCAAGGAACAAATTTTTCCTCTAAAATGTTTGCTGAGATCTTAAAACAACTGCGAGTGCGTCATCAGCAGTCGAGTGCGTACCATCCCCAAAGTCAGGGCGCGCTGGAGCGTTTCCATCAGTCATTAAAGAGTTTGCTGCGTGCGTATTGCACTGAATTGAATCGCGACTGGGAGGAGGGATTACCGTGGCTTCTTTTGGCAGCTAGAGAAGTAATCCAGTCTAGTTTAGGCTTCAGCCCAAATGATTTGGTATTTGCACATAAAATTCGGGGCCCGTTAGCATTGTTAAAAGATTGTTTAAAGGGGGAGGAGCCGCCGAGAAGTCTTTTGGACTACGTTAATGGGTTTAGGAGGAGATTGGTCCTTGCGGGTCAGACAGCGCGAGAGAATTTAGAGAAGAAACAGGAAAAAATGAAGCAGTTATTTGATCGTAATTCTGAAGTCCGTGAGTTTTCTCCTGGGGATCAGGTGCTTGCGCTGTTGCCTTTGCCTGCTTCACCTTTTCGAGCAAAATTTTCAGGCCCTTATATAGTTACTCGCCGCATATCAGAGTTAAATTATTTTATTTCAACCCCAGATCGAAAGAAAAGTGAGCAGTTGTGCCATGTAAATTTGTTGAAACCATATTATTCCCGTGATCAGACTGATTGTAAAACATCTGCTGTGTTAACGGTTTCTCAGACAGATGAAATTGTACAGGAGATGGAGGAAGAAGAGGCTCCAACTGATTGTGTGCTGCAACCTAGGTTATCCAATACAGAGACGCTTCTTAATTTAGAGAATTTAATGCGCCATCTAACTATTTCTCAGAAGGGAGAATTAATAAAGCTGATACACGAATTTCCAGAGTTGTTTGGCGATGTTCCATCTCGCACCCATTTGATCGAACATGATGTGGATGTTGGTAACGCAACACCTGTTCGTCAGCGTTTTTACCGAGCGCCACGGGTAAAGCAACAGGCGTTAGAGGCTGAAGTTCAGTATTTGCTTGATAATAACTTGGCAAAACCATCTTGTTCTAGTTGGGCTTCACCTTGTTTATTGGTAAAAAAATCTGAATTCATACCGATTTTGTACAGATTATCGAAAGATAAATAACATCACTAAACCTGATGCTTTTCCACTTCCCAGAGTCGAAGATTGCGTGGATCAAGTAGGGGCTGCTAAATTCGTAAGTAAATTCGACCTGTTAAAGGGTTACTATCAAATTCCGTTAACACCTCGAGCGCAAGAGATCACTGCGTTTGTGACTTCTTCCGGATTATATTCCTATTCTGTAATGAGCTTCGGATTGCGAAACGCTCCGGCAACGTTTCAAAGATTAATGAATCGGGTTGTGTCAGGACTTTCGGGTTGTGCCGTCTATTTAGACGACGTGGTTGTTTGTAGCGATACATGGGAACAACATCTGGAGCGTGTTCGTGCTTTATTTTTGCGGTTATTGGAGGCGAAACTCACAGTAAATTTGGCAAAGTGCGAGTTTGCCAAGGCTACTGTGTTCTATTTGGGAAGGGAAGTCGGACATGGTTACGTGCGTCCTTTGAAAGAGAAGGTGCGGGCAATTGAGGGGTTCCCCGTCCCATCTACAAAAAAGGATTTAATGCGTTTTTTGGGAATGGCGGGCTATTATCGAGGGTTTTGCCCAAATTTTTCTTCTGTAGTAGCCCCATTAACAAATCTATTAAAAGCGTCTGTTCCATTCGTTTGGTCCTCTGGTTGCCAGCAAGCATTTAACAATGTTAAACTTCTGCTTTCCTCAAATCCAGTTCTTGTTGCACCACAGTTTGACAAGCCGTTTATGATTCAGGTGGATGCGAGTCAGATTGGGGCAGGTGCAGTTCTTTTGCAAACTGGGTTGGATGGTGTGGACCACCCAGTTTGTTATTTCTCAAGGAAATTTAACTCCTATCAGGTAAACTACTCTGTTATTGAGAAAGAGACACTTGCTTTAATATGGGCACTCCAATATTTTGAAGTTTATGTGGGAGGTGGTTCTCAAGTTGTTGTGTTCTCAGATCATAATCCGTTAATTTTTCTACATACACTGAAAAGTCCCAGTCAGAGATTGATGCGGTGGGTTTTGTTTTTACAACCCTACAATTTGCTAATTAAACACATAAGGGGTACGGACAATGTGTTTGCTGACTGTTTGTCTCGAGCTCATTCTGAGTGATGTAACTGAGTGGGTAAGTTTCTTGTTTGGTGGTGGTCTTGTTGTGTCTCTTCTTCTTCTTAAATGCTTTCAGGATCCGGTTTGCTGGAGGAGATGAGATGGGGCAGGAGTATACCAAACTGTAGCTTTGCTTTACTTATATACTGTTTCATCCTAAGAAAATTTAAGCAGTACTAATGTTTCAAGTTTAGATAAAAAATAGGGAAAAAATAGTATAAAAAGTGAAGAGAAATTATTGGTATTTGTGGCATTTATATATATATATATATATATATATATATATATATATATATATATATATATATATATATATATATATATATATATATATATATATATATATTTTTTTTTTTTTTTTTTTTTTTTTTTTTTTTTTTTTTTTAGGGGGGGAGATGTTAGGTCCCATGTGGGACCTGTTTGTATGTGTGTGTTTTTTGTGTGATTTTTGCAGAGCCTGCATGCATGATTGCAGATTGGTGGGTGGGTCATCCCACCTGAGACTCATCGTGGGGGTGTTTATAAGGAGTCCGGCATTCTGTCTAAGAGAGCTCGATTAGCCGGACGTCTCTGCTTGGCGCTTTTGAATTAGTTTTGTGTTTGGATCATGAGCTCAGTACACTTCCATACACATGCTTTTCACTACTGACTTTCACCTATACTGTCTTGGATTGCTTTAAATACTTTTGTTAATTATACATTTTGTTAATAAATCATTTCTCTTTTCAATTTACCTGGTCCGTATTGTCTCTCTAATGTTGCAACGTTGAGCCGGTTGTAACAACCTATATTATTGATAATTACTCTTTTATGTTTGTTATAGTATTTATATAATAATATGTATCAACATTTTAATTTGTTTAGTTGTACATATTTGTTTAAATCAAATGCTCATTTGTATGTTTTTCACCTATGTCGCGTAAATTAGTAGTTAGGCTCAGCCTGCGTCGATGTGTTTTTGTTTATGTCTGTAATTCAATATAAAACGCGTTTTACGTATTTGTATTTGTTTATTATATATAGCGTGGATTGGATTACAATATATTACATCGAGAGAGTAAATCGTTGTCATAGATCACATTTAAAAAAAAAGCGGTAGCAGCTAGCAGGTAGTGGTGGGCAAAGCGAGGCTTCGTGCAACACTGAAACAGTCGAAGCAAATGTTCGAAGCTTCGAAACGTTTCGAAACCCCACTCTACAGTGACACCTAGTGGTCATTTTTTTATGTATTGCACTGAAACAGCTTCGGCAAAGAACAGTTGAGCCAATTGAGGCATTAAAGTCTACTTTGCATACTTCAGTCTTCAAGTAATATAGTGGAGTGGTGAAGGTGTTTGACTACCATGCAACGATAGTGGGTTTGATTCCAGGTTGACAATGTTTTGAAATGCTTTAATACCAGTTGGTTATGCATTGCTCTTGTATCGTTTTGTTTCAACATTGGACATATCTGAATAAACAATTTGTGAATAAATATGTCTTGTTTTGGTCTTAAAACAGAGATCTAATGCTCAGTACCGCCGCTTAATAATAAAAAGGTATTGTTTTTCTTTGAGGTCATCCAATTGTTTACAGTCAATGAAATAGTGCTAATGGTGCTAAATTTCACCTCAATTGCTATAAGCTACCTATATCATCATTTGTATGCTCAGTGCTTTTTTAATTACCTAAATTAAGTAAAACATCTCTTTAGTAAAGTACTTTTAGCATTCAAAAGTAAAATTTAAGCATATAAAACATATTTTCACATTAAACAAAAATTTTGTCTTGTTAAAATGCCAAGTTTTAGGGTTAACAACTTTATTAATCCCTCTAGGGGCAATTCAATTTGGGCAGTAGCATCACGATACAACAAACACATAGAGATAAATCACTTACAAACAATATTAAAAAAACACAATCCAGCATGCCTCATAATAACTTCATAAACACAAAAAACAGCAATAATAAAGCACCCATACATTAAAAATGTAAGACTTGCTAAAATGTAAGGTTGTAGCAAGTCTTAAAGTGGCTAATAACTAGGCCCACACGGAAACTGCACGTGCAGAATTCTGCAGATTTCCGCCGATTTTTAGCCCATCATTAATTCTGTTTATTTACTTGAGTAAATGTGTGTAAATCTATATTTATTCATTTTTTAAAATTGATTACAGTAATAATATTGACTAATAAGAAAATGTTCATCTGATTTATGTACAATACAGTTTGTAAAGTAATATTTTCTGTCTTTTAGGAGAGATATTATATAAGAGACTGGCTTTGTTAACCAAATAAAGTGGATCTAATTTAATTTGCATTTTAAACATTAATTATTAAATAATTAAATAATTAAATAATTTTTTATTTCACATGTTAAGGTTTTAGTTATGATACTCCCAAAATAATTCCACAGAAATCCACAGATTTTTAGCAAAATTCTTCGCAGAAATACCAAAAAACGTCTGCAGATTCCGTCTGGCCCTATTCATAACCTTGGAAAATGACTACAGTGGCTGGTGAGCAAAAACTTCATTCATTCATTTTCAACTGCTTTTCCGAGGCCGGGTGGTGGGGGCAGCAACCTTAGGAGAGAACTTCCCTCTCCCTACTGTTCCCTGGCCAGCCGAAAGACATAGCCCCTCCAGCGTGTCTTGGGTCTTCCCTGAGGCCCCCTCCCTGTGGGACATGCCTGGAACACCTCCCTAGGTAGGCGTCCAGGAGGTATCCGAAACAGATGCCCAAGCCATCTCAGCTGACTTCTCTTAATGTGGAGGAGCAGCGGCTCTACTCCGAGCTCCTCCCGGGTGACAGAGCTCCTCACTCTATCTATAAGGGTACACCCTGCCACCCTGTGAAGGGAACTCATTTCGTTCGCTTGTATCTGAGATAAGCTAAAGCTCATGACCATAGATGAGAGTAGGAATGTACATTAATCTGTAAATTGAAAGCTTTGCTTTTTGGCTCAGCACCTTCTTTAACAAACCGTACTGATACATTAAACACATTACTGCTGCCGCTGCACCAAGCCGCCTGTCAATCTCACGTTCCATCCTTCCCTCACTCGTGAACAAAACCCCAAGATACTTGAACTCCTCCACCTGGGGTGAGGACATTCCTCCAACCTGGAGATGGCAAACCACCTTTTTCCGGTGGAGCACCATAGCCTCAAACTTGAAGGTGCTGCTTCTCATCCCAGCTGCATCGTGCTCTGCAGCAACTTAATATCAAACCCATTTAACCACTATTAAGACTACCATGTTTACAGATTTATTTATATTTTATGTAGTTTTTAGTATATATCAGCTTATTAATCATTCATTCTTATTTTCCTTTCGACTTAGTCCCTTTATTAATCTGGGGTCACCACAGTGGAGTGAACCGCCAACTTATCCAGCATATGTTTTACGCAGCCCTTCCAGCAGCAACCCAGTACTGGAAAGCTTATCAATCACATGGACTAAATAATAATTCCCCAAAGTACATTCATTTATTGAATTAATGTAATAATAAGAAGTTTTTTTTCTTCCGGCGGCGCTATGGCCTGTGTAGAGCCCTGGCCTCTTCCACCACTCCTCTCCAGCCTTCCCGATCCAAAGCCTGCATTCTCCAGGCAGGCACTCTTAGGGTACGTAGATCAATTCCGACATCATCTAACCACCTCTTCCGTGGCCTACCAGGACGTCTCCTTCCTTCTAGTCCAGCATACAAGCTAAAACTAGAAGGAATAATTAGAAATGCCTTAAAGTAAATGGATGAGTATGTAAAGTTATAACAATATTTTCAGCATCAGTCTTTTATTTTGTTTTAAATGAATACTTTCATTCATTCATTCATATTCTTGTCGGCTTAGTCCCTTTATTAATCTGGGGTCGCCACAGCGGAATGAACCGCCAACTTATCCAGCAAGTTTTTACGCAGCGGATGCCCTTCCACCTGCAACCCATCTCTGGGAAACATCCACACACACATTCACACACACACTCATACACTACGTACAATTTAGCCTACCCAATTCACCTGTACAGCATGTCTTTGGACTGTGGGGGAAACCAGAGCACCCAATCCACGAGAACGCAGGGAGAACATGCAAACTCCACACAGAAACGCCAACTGAGCCGAAGCTCGAACCAGCGACCTTCTTGCTGTGAGGCGACAGCACTACCTACTGCGCCGCTGCTTCGCGCCAAACGAATACTTATTAATTCTAAATATGTCAGACAGGATTGTTTTAGTGCATAAACTGGTCAAACTAATGGTAAAAACGTATGAAAATCATATTTTTTAATAAATAAATAAATAAATAGCACATTCTAAAGCTGTATTATTGTTGCGATACTTAAAATCCCCTTTAGTCTCTAGCCAATCTACTCAAAAGGTAGAAAAATAACAAGACCTGGCACAAATCATTACTCAGAAACGTACATACTTTATTGAATTATTTCTCTTTGATACAATAAATGAACAGAATTCTTGAACATTGTTTAAGATGTGTCTGGGAATACTGGGGTTATAGGATACGTGATTTTCTTTAATCATAACAGCAAAACTGGCTCAGTAAGAAACACAAAGCAGGGTGTCAGCATTATAACATTCCTTGGAAAAATTAAACACCAACCCATGCAAGGCTTCAGAAAAAACTTTGGCATTGACCAATAGCGAAAGCTGAAAGCAGTCAACAAACCAAGCTCCTGCGTTATACATGTGGAGGCGCATTATTTACTTCTCAGAGATCCTGAAATGAGGGGAAAAAAAACTGCGGCGATTTATAGCAAGAAACACTGATCAAGTTTAAAACCCCCTTTTAGATGGGGAAAATGTCACGAAAATATCCTTGATGAAATATGGAGTGATTAATATGATATGAAATGAAATATTTCTGATGGTGTTCACCTGTGAGTCGTGTGTTTGTATAATCATAAATATATGACTTTGTTCATCTATAACACTGTTAAAAATATAAATCATTACTCTAACTTAACCTTTATGTTTTAAAATGTTTATTTATTGTTTATTTAGTAGTGTTTATTTTATGTTTATTTAATAGCAGAGCCGGTTTGGTGCTGTTTCTCTTGGTTAATTGATTTCATCAAATGCGTTCACGATACAGACCACAATTTCATTTCATTACTGAAAGGCACATTTTAAACCAATTCTTCATGGATTTGCCCATTAAATCCCTGAATACTAAAATTGCAAACATAAATCTAGTCAATATTAACTCTTTCCCTGCCAGCATTTTTGATTAGTTTCACAAAATTTTAATGGTGTGGTGGCCGAGAGAGCTTATTGTGCTGCAATTCAAGAAAACACATGCAATTACAAAAAACGGCAGCAAATTAAGAAAGGATCTTCATCCATTTGACAGCACACGTGCTCCAAATCCTCACAATGCAAACACATAAAAAAAACCTGCTGCATTTTCACACAACGCAAACAAATTAATAAAACACGCTGCATTTTCTTACAACGCAAACAAATTATAAAAAAAAAACATGCTGCATTTTTTCACAACGCAAACAATTTAGGAAAAGTGCTGCATTTTCTGACAACACAAACACATTAATTAAACGTGTTGCATTTTCTCTCAACGCTAACAAATTAACAAAACACGCTGTATTTTCACACAACGTAAAAAAATGACGAAAATGTGCTATGTTTTCACGCAACACAAACAAACTAATAAAGGGCACTACATTTTCTCACAACACAATTTACGAAAAAATGCGCTGCATTTTCTGACAACATAAACACATTAAAAAACGCACAGAATTTTATCACAACGCAAACAAATTATGAAAATGCACTGTATTTTCTCACAACAAAAACAAATTACGAAAAAGCACTGCATTTTCACACAACGCAGGCAAATTTATGCAAACACTGCATTTTCTCACAAAACTTGCAAAAACATCGCAAAGCAATGGAAATGTTTCAAGGGACCCTAATACGAATTCGTATGAATTAGCATGCATTTAGTCGTACGAAAATGTACTTTTTTTAAAAACAAAATGTGGCACCCAACCCCACCGGTCATTGGGTGATGAGCAAATCGTACTAAATTGTACGAATTAGATCGTACGAATTCATATGAATTAACCACGTAATCAAAAAGTTACAAATCGCCATGAGATTGTGTTGGTTTTATGAACTTTTTTGCGTTGTAAAAAAAATACAGTACATTTTTTTAACATCCTGATTCCTTTGCCTTTTTAATTTTATTAGCCTAAATAACCATAGCCTAAATAGCAAGGTCCATCATGTTGTGAGAAAATGCAGCGTGTTTTCATAATTTGTTTGCATTGTGCGAAAATGCAGCGTTTACATAATTTGTTTGCGTTGTGAGAAAAAGCAGCGTGTTTTCATAATTTGTTTGCGTTGTGAGAAAATGCAGCGTGTTTACATTATTTGTTTGCGTTGTGAGAAAATGCAGCGTTTACATAATTTGTTTGCGTTGTGAGAAAAAGCAGCATGTTTTCATAATTTGTTTGCGTTGTGAGAAAAAGCAGCATGTTTTCATAATTTGTTTGCGTTGTGAGAAAAAGCAGCATGTTTTCATAATTTGTTTGCGTTGTGAGAAAAAGCAGCATGTTTTCATAATTTGTTTGCGTTGTGAGAAAAAGCAGCATGTTTTCATAATTTGTTTGCGTTGTGAGAAAATGCAGTGTTTACATAATTTGTTTGCGTTGTGAGAAAATGCAGTGTTTACATAATTTGTTTGCGTTGTGAGAAAATGCAGCGTGTTTTCATAATTTGTTTGCGTTGTGAGAAAATGCAGCGTGTTTTCATAATTTGTTTGCGTTGTGAGAAAATGCAGCTTGTTTTTATAATTTGTTTGCGTTGTGAGAAAATGCAGCGCTTTTTTGTGTGTTTGCGTTGTGAGGATTTGCAGCATGCATTTATTTAATTTGCAGCACATTAAGCTGTCTTGGCCACCATATAATGGCCTCAAGAACCAAAAATACTCTTTTAATTTAGCTCCATGCATTCATTTCAATGTGTGCACCAACAAAATTATGTGAAAATAACCTTAGAAATTTAGATTTTTGATCAGATTAATAACAATAATCAAAAAATGTATTGAGGAGGTTTATCTAAACGCTCAAAGCTTGCAGTCATAGCTCTTAGTGGGAAACGGGATCAACATTTTATCCAGTAACTTTCAGTTTTCAAAGCGTTTCTGTTAAATGTCTGAGGGTCAATTTTTACACCTGGCATATATGTGACATGATCATTCTTTATATATTATATGGCTGTGTGTTTATTTGTAGACGTATCGCAGGTGAAGAGAATGGTGTTTTTTGTTGCACAACATCAGTTAATGGAAATGCCATCATATTTTACCAACATCTTGAAAATATTGCAAATGGTTTGTGCAAATCTGTAATGAAAGCCGGGATAGTAAAAAAAAAACAAAAACAAGAAAATCCCACTAATAGCAGGGGAAGAGTTGAGCCATCTTAAGTAGTGGAATATAAATGCACCCAAAAATGATTTACTCACATCTAATAAAGTTTATTTCTTCTGTTGAACACAAAGGAAGATATACTGAAGAATGTTGGATGGAAAAAAACAGCAATTAGATATTTTTCCATCCAAAGATGTGAATTATTATGTGCAAAACTGGAATATCTCATAAAACATTTGTGCATAAAGCAGCATTTCCATCCAATAAGACAAAGAGAACAAAATCGTCACTTCTTGATAGACTAGAGGCAAATATTAAAAAGAAAAATAAAGTTTGCTGCAGGACAAGCCACTCTGGGCCTTTTTTTCTTACATAATAAATGACTAGCGCCTCAGAAGATAAAGATGAAATGCAATGAACGCGAAAACACTCTTTGTGAGTGCGGTTGTTCAAGACAGTTCTGGAGGTAATAATACAGAACTGCTGTGATGACAGACTTTGGCTGAGGGATTTTAAAATTACCAAAACAACATTTCAGATGTTTTACAATGTGGTCCCTCCTCTGGCTAGTTCACTGATGTCACCCCATTACACCCACTTTTGTTGTCATATAACCTGTTAAAACAAAATCAGATGACTTTTCGATGGAAATTATTTGGTTTCCATCATATCCGCACACTTTTTTCTTAGTGGATAAAAGGTTTTATATTGAATAAAATGTTTTTTTTTGATGTGCATTATTAAAATGTATGTGCATCTTGGTTATTACATTTATGCAAAAAATAAGAGTATGGAACCATAGCTATTGACTTCCATAGTTTTTTTTTCCTATCCGCTTGTTAAGTTGTGACATATAAAAACTGTTTCCAGGTCCAAGCCGCTACCCAGTTGAATTGAGAAAATATTCGTTTATGACCACTTTTTTAGTCATATCACAGGTTAAAATGAATTTTATATAAAATCATAGTGTACACTACCTGTTTTAAGAACAGCAAATAATAACTTGACTTCTAGTTGATCATTTGCAGTAAGGTCTGACTTTGCTTAGACAAAAGTCTTGTCATTTAACATAAATAACGTTCAGTATGAATATAAAAACATGGTGCAATGGAAAAAGAAATATTATTATGTATGAATTCCATAAGCTTGGAGGACTGCATCCATACATCTCTGCAATGACTCAAATCACTTATTAAAAAAAGTCATCTGGAATGGCAAAGAAAGCGTTCTTGCAGGACTCCCAGAGTTCATCAAGATTCTTTGGATTTATCTTCAATGCCTTCTCCTGCATCTTACCCCAAACATGCTCAATAATGTTCATGTCTGGTGACTGAGCTGGCCAATCCTGGAGCACCTTGACCTTCTTTGCTTTCAGGAACTTTGAGGTGGAGGCTGAAGTATGAGAAGGAGCGCTATCCTGCTGAAGAATTTGCCTCTCCTGTGGTTTGTATTGTAATGGGCAGCACAAATGTCTTGATACCTCAGGCTGTTGACTTTGCAATCCACTCTGCAGATCTCTTGCACGCCCCCATACTGAATGTAACGCCAAACCATGACTTTTTTTCTTCACCAAACTTGACTGATTTCTTCTTGAATCTTGAGTCCATGAGGATTCCAGTAGGTCTTCTGCAGTATTTATAATGATTGGGATGCAGTTCAACAGATGATTCATCAGAAAAATCTGAATTCTGCCACTTTTCCAAATGATCAACTAGAAGTCAAGTTATTATTTGCTCTTACAACTGGGATCGACGACTAGACTTTTGTAAGGCAGTGTACACACAGACATTAAAATTTTAACAATTATTAAAATTAATAAATTTCCGGCCATCTGATTTTAGGCATGGACATATATATTGCCATCGTGATTTTCGTATTTCCTCACTTTGTAAACAATTATTATTACCATTTGTTGAGTCTCCACATACAGTTTGATAGAGCGCTTGGACCCAGAAGCCGCTTCGCATGAAGTCACATGCTGATTATGGATGTCAATGTCTGCCTTTTTAAACATTCATCAGTATATATTCCCTGAAATTCACTTCAGTGTTACTAAACGATGAAGAAATGTTCATTTTTAGACAAACTTTTCCTCTTCAAGGGTAATATAATTGGACATTTTCCAATTAAAAACCACAAGCTGACAATGACTTGTTTATAGTGACTGAGTTAAGTTATTATTAGTTGTCAGCATAATGTGTGCACATGTATTTTAGGTACATATTGCCAATTATTTATAGTATGTAATGAACATGCAAACTTAACTTACATGAGTATTATTATGTGGAAACATGTGTTGTCCAAATGTTCCTAAAAATAAGGAGATAAATGAAGCAAAAATAACAACAAAAACAAATGCAAGTTTGGGACATTGATTATATTGCCAGCAAATAATATTCACATTTGTTCTGCTCCACCTGAATGTTTTACAGCTCTGTGTAGTTCTTCCTGCTTTATCATTTACAGAGACGCTTGGGAATGAGTTCATACAAGCAACATGAAATAACAGTCAGTCATATTTGTGTAAATATTTTCCATTTCTAAACCACAAATCCTTGAGTGACTATTGCGATTGCAGGAACTCAACAAAGAAAGGGGATTTTCAACGTCTCAACAAAAGTTGAACAGTTGATATTATGGTTAATATTCCTAGATTCAAACAGAAGAAGTGAGCACTCATATACAGTATGCATAATTATTTACTTACTGTCAATCAGAAAATATACTATGGCCATCTGAGAGGATTTCCTGCATTAGATATCCATGAGTGGTGAAATGTACATTAACAGTGAGTATTGCTTAATGTTTCTGTCTAAACCGCTTTATATAACAGCAGACTCGTCTCGCTCCTTTCATATGGACAAAAGCCAACTGGAGAAGAGCAGAAAAATGGCTGAAAATCCTGAAACTTTGGGTGTACAATTGCAAAATAAAATAAAAAAAATTGCAAAAGAAAATAATACTGTACTGATCAATGATCAAGTTTCATGTAAGGAAATAATAAAATGCCCATTTAAAAAGGTTGAATTGTACAAAAGAAACATACTGAAGTCTATATCGGCTCAAATTGTTTCCATGTATAAAAGCATTTTACCTTCAATCATATCAAAACCTCACAAAATCCACATAAAATGGCGAATTAAACAACTTTTTTTTGCATGACATTCGCTTTTTAGGATAATTTATTATAAGCCAAAACTAGTATTGAACCATTTGTCAAATCCAAGGGAAGATTTAAAAAAAAAATATTATTGCGTAAAAGCTCAATTATTGCGCAGTAATGAAACAGTTGCCGTTTATCCATTGAAGCCCTTTCACCGTAATCCATCCCCAATCCAGATGAAAGCTTTAAAATAAACGAGCCGTTTTCATCCTCACGAACTAACAAACATCAAAACCAAATATCTACACCACATGAGTCTCCTATGGTAGTAACGTCTGGTTACTCAATCTTAATTTAAAAAAAGAACAATGCAAACACAATGAACGACGTCATCAATGATAAGTATAACAAAAATGATATTCTTCTTCGCTTTAAAAATTGTACATTGTTAGGAGGATCTTCTCATTGCACTCTCCACACTTCTGATCAGCAAAAAACATTCTAAGGCTATTTACAAAGTACCACAGTCTTCAACTATACAGCACTGCCATGCAAGTCTGCGTTCCCTCATCGAGAGCGTTTATATATATATATACATAATGTTGTATATATATGCGCAGCACAGGTATTCACAGGTCATCTCCAACAGGGAGGAAGAGAAGTCACAATCTATCACCAGACCAAACGTTTTGGGATTGCTTGAATTATTATAATTTTTAAAATTATTCATTAAATAAAATATTTAGTAACAGCCTTGGAATCGGAGAACAAGTCTTAATCGCCTCTTCGTTCAGATCTAATGCAGAGAATCTTGCAAAAATATAAAACCTAGTAATATTTTACCCTGAAAAAAAAAAGAGGGAATTACATTTTAAATAAAAACAAGTGTTGTTCGCAAGATTTTTTCATTTCCAACATGAATTTGTATTTTAAATGATATCTTTAGCATAATTTGTTGACAATGTATTCGGATGTTTCCAGGATGTTTGTGTGATTCTCAAAAAAAGTCAAGCAGTTGATTACTGTGTGTTTAACGTTTGTATAATATACAATGTACAGTATAAAGATATATAAATACACACAGTATAGGTAGCAGTGCGATTTGGTTGGAGGGAGGCATGCGTTGGCTATAGGCCTCAGGCAGAGTGCCTTAGTGCCCCCCACCAGTGATAATATACAGCGGTATCGCACTGCTACTCTTGTGATATTGCGTTTATGCAACAGTTTGACAGCATAATCGTGTATATAAAAAAAGAAAATTAAACACAAAAGTCTCAAAAGCCCTTTTGTATAAGGAACTACTTTCTTCCGCCATTCATTCACATCTGCAGCTGATGTCAGAACAGCAGAAACCTTTGCTCATTCACCAATGTCACTTTAGAGCTAGTGTTTGAATGCCTCTATAGAGTAATGTCTAAATGATGACAAAACAGCTGATTTTGCTCACATTTTAAGATTATAAGTCTGACTGACATCAGTCTACAGAGATATCTTTCAGTATTTCTCTGTTCCAATCGGGATTTCACAATAATTAACCCTGAAAAAGCCAAAGCAAAGCAAACACTAACAGTTTACTATGGTATAGCACTACAACATACAAAAGAGAAAGGTCTATCTAGAATGTCACTTACCAGTTTAATAATGATTTGATCAGCTGTAGTTTGAAACGTTTGCTGAGAAAATGCTGTTTTTCTCCTCTAAAGACCTGTGCACACCGAGACGTTTTTTGCTAGCATATTCTGTCGTTTAACGCCTCGTGACTAAATAAAGGGTGTCAATGTGATCATGGACACCAACGCGTAAAACGCCAGGCGTAAACTTCATTTTTAAAAAAACACCTCATGCTTGTTTTTTCTCCACCAAACCTCAAACCTTCTCCACCAATCAGGTTGGCACTTTTGACCACGTGCATGGAGCTGCTGAAGTTACAGTAAATAGCACATGGAGGTGCTCAAGCGCAAAACTGTCAATGCGAGCGCACATTGAAGAAGTTGCCCAGAGGCGATATGAACGTGAAGCTGCTTAATGCACTGCTGAACAATAATCATTGCTAGAGCTGGAGCTGCTACTTGACCCATCCATAACAGCAAGCGTGTCAACTTTGTCATCTTCTTCTGTGTTACAGGCGGGTGTCAGAAGCTTAAAGTTGTATAGCGCCATCTAACGTCAAGAAGTGATTTTGCATACTCTTCTGCTCGACGACAGTGAAAATCGATTGGGTTTGAATCCGGAAAAACGCTAAAGATAAACGCACACGAAAAGTGACCCGGTGTGTACGATCCTTAAGGACTTATTATGTGGTTTATCGCCATCTTGTGGTAGAAAGTCAGCCATCATTGCTCTGCTCAGTATGACTGACTGATGGCCAGCAACGTGCTGAATCTCCGAAATTATGAATATTTAAAATAGGCACTATCCTTATAAATAAACTGCATTGTTGTAATCTAAACAACTAAATCCTCATTTAAAAAGCCTCAAAAGTACATTATGTTGTCCATCAGCTGCAATATTTGTCAAACTGTAGTCCTCTGCTTGCCACTCGTGTGAGCGGCGTAATACACAAGGGTGAAGAGACTGTCAGCCAATCAGATTCAAGAACCAGACAGAACTGTTGTATGTGTATATATATATATATATATATATATATATATATATATATATATATATATATATATATATATATATATATATATATATATATATAAATGCACTGTATATATGCACAATTGTCACATGGCAGGAAAAAGTAATTATGCATTAAAAATAATGTCACATTGCAAAAGAAATAAAATATTCCACTCTTATAGTTTCAGGGTAAAATACCACCTCAACTTATTCCCCCCCCCAAAAAGATTCCCCCAATAATCACATTTGTGGGATGGTGTGTAATTGTGCAGCGAGGCCCTGATTTGTACATGCCCGGGAAGAGTGGCGTTATGAAACTGCGGTGTGTTACGTGACACCAATGCGCTCCAAAACTTGTAAAGTATGAACAACCGGGCCGAGATACAGAACATTATCCACCGCACTCAGCTGTTCTGCAGAGTGACAGAAACCTGAACCCTTTACAAGTCTCTCCGCATGCGCCCGGGCATCCCATTATGAGTCCTTGTCGACCTGACTGAACCGACATAAAATCCAGCTCCGTTTTCAACCAGACAGCAATACAGAGCTGGAATAATGGAAGAATTATCAACAAGGCTTCAACTAGAAAATGCTTTCCTCTCAATGCATTGCACAGACGAATCATCCTTAACACAGTGTAAGCTGATTGAGGGAAACACAATGATGGAAGCTCAATAATAAATCCAACAAATAGGGGAAAATAGACGGCATGAGGGTCTTTGGTGAAACTGTTTTCTAGATTATCAAACTGTATTGCATGACAAAAACATGTAAACCACAACTTAAAAGTGAAATGATTACTTGACATACAAGCATGCCGTCAATGTTCTGATGAAAACACATTATGGTTGATGGATCCATTGTGTTAGCATAGTACTAAATGTTCATCTTTGGATGGGAGGGCGGATGACACTAAAAACAAGGGATTCTTTTCTGGAAGACTAGAGCGACTTGGCTTCTCGTTAAATATGAAAAGCATTCATGACTCGTTCCTTCATAAACTGGCCTTCTTTTGACGTTACAATTGGGAAATATTGCAAATAAAACCGATTGGTTGCGGTCAAAGGATGACGTAGAAGCCATCCGATAACATTCGGCGTCTGATTGGTTGATTTACAGCTGATGGATTGACGCAATCGCATCACAGCAAATGGGAAGAACGTGTTTGCATTGTGCACAGGGAAGGGCGAGTGCATTATCAGAAACAAAGAAAACAAATACACAAAAATGGACGTCCTCTTTGTGTAAACGACTACAGTGACCCCCCTTCTAAACACATAATGCCACAGGACTCAGACGGAGAAATGAAAAACAGATATCCCTTCATCTTCACGACAGTGTCCTCCCCCGTTTATTTCTCTTCCGTCTTCCCCCGTCCCGAGTCGCCCCACGCGCCCTCAGAAGAGCAGACTCTGTCGCTGAGATATGCTGTTGACTGGAGAAAAAGACAAAAAAAAGAGGACGATTAGGCGATGCAAACAGACAGCGCTCAGTTGGCTACATGGTGCATGCAACATTGCACATGGTTAAAGGGATAGTTCACCCAAAAAATGAACATTTACTCATTATTTACTCTCCCTTGAGTGATTCCAAACCTTTATGAGTTTCTTTCTTCTGTTGAACACTGAAGAAGAAATTTTGGAGGAAGTTAAAAACTTGTAACCATTGACTTCCAAACTAGAAAAACAAGTACTATGGAAGTCAATGAAGGTTTTAAGCTTTTTTTTTTTTAATGAACAGTGTGGGGAAATAAGTATTGAACATGTCATATATTTTCGAATTGCACCAGATTTTGGTAAAACCCAAACAATATTAACATAAAAATAAAATAAAACTGAAAAATCTTTATGCAAGTAAAATGAAATGTGTTTAATACCTTAATAAAATGCTTTTTGGTGATTGTTGTTCAAAAGACGCCTCTCATATGGAGAGTGAAGTCACATGCATTGCTCAGGAGTTTCTCACAGACTTCAGCAGAGTGTAAAAATATTGGTTTTGTGGGTCTCGTCTATCAAATTTGATCTTTATTTTGTATTTTCTATTGGATTCAGATCAGATGATTGGGTGGGCCATTCTACAGCTTCATTTTCTTTCTCTGAAAGCATTTGAGAGATTCCTTGGCTGTGTTTTGGATCATTGTCTTACTAAAATGTTCACCCTGGTTTCATCTTCATCTTCCTGCTAATGTAGATGTTGGACTGAAGCTTCTAATTTTAAAATACACTGATGAAGAGCAGAGGGTTGCTGAAGAACTACTAAGAGATCCCAGCTGCGGTCTGGGCTTTTACTGACTGTCTACACCTCCCTTTCTTTATGTGTTCAATACTTTTTCCCTGCGTCATTTCATTTCAATACGCATAACTTTATTTGTAATAATTAGTTTTTTTATTTGCACATACAGATTTCAGGCATGCGATCAGCTGGACAAAAATAAGAAAGACGAGACAACACAACCCCCACATATGTATATCTGTGTGTCTAAATAACAAATAAATAATAGAAATAATAATTCTAAAAAATAATAAATAATATTCTTTAAATAAATTTGTTATTGCTCGCACAATTTAAGTTTCTTTTTTTTGTTGTTTTATCAGTTTAAATGTTTAGCCTAAAAAAATTATTTAGTCACCTAAATAATGTTAAATTGGTTTATAATTGTAACTTAATGACACACACCGCCGCTAGATGGCGCAACTAACTCTGTTAATTATTTTCCAATGATTATAATTTTCCAATAACTCTTTATTCCACGTGATAAATAACTACTTGTCAGTCAACAACTCGAACTGTAAAAAACATTAAGTCAAGTTGAATTGAGCAGCCTAATATGCTTTAACACTTCAACCTGAAAAATATATCATGCACTGCTAAAATGAGTTTATCACTTACACTTTCCCTTTCCTTCAGCGTAGTCCTTGCTTTTTAATAGGTTTAATTAATTCACAAATATATTTTTATACATTTCTATTATCATCTAAACAATTCCATGACAATTTCAGGTATAAAATTTCAGGTGCTAGGCTGTATAACAAACAAAAGTGCATCATGGCTTTATTTATAATGTACATAGAGTGCACATGGTCGTGAAATGCGAATGTGAGTGCGAAAGAACTGCACAGCCGCAGACGCATTTAAAGCAATTTCCTAATCTTGCATATTGTCAGCGGCTTCGTCATACGCGCATATTGTAGGACTACACAATATCATTATGCCTGAATGACGTCCGGAATGAAGCAGTTGACGCTCTTTCGTGTGCACAGATGAACAATGAACAGATCTTCTGCTTTGATGACGATGAACCTCACTGAGACATCCCCCCTCAAAAAGAAGAAAAAAAAACCCTTCGGATTTAAACAAATTACAGGTGACACCCAGTTGAGCTCGGAAAATACGCAAATGGGTATTTATATGGAAGAATCACATTCCTGACATTTCTTAGGTTGGTACGAACATTCATTTATTCATTCATTTTCTGCCGCTTTTCCAGGAGAGTCTTAGGAGAGAACCCCAGACTTCCCTCTCCCCAGACACTTCCTCCAGCTCCTCCGGGGGGATCACGAGGCATTCCCAGGCCAGCCGGGAGAGAAAGTCCCTCCAGCGTGTTCTGGGTCTTCCCCGAGGCCTCCTCTCGGTGGGACATGCCTGGAACACCTCCCTAGGTAGGCGTCTAGGAGGCATCCGAAACAGATGCGCGAGCCACCTCAACTTACCTCAACAGCGGCTATACTTCAAGCTCCTTCCAGGTGTCAGAGCTCCTCACCTTATCTATAAGAGTGCGCCCTGCCACCCTTTGAAGGAAACTCATTTCAGCTGCTTGTATCCGAGATCTTGTCCTTTCGATCATGACCCAAAGCTCATGACCATAGGTGAGAGTAAGAACGTAGATTGACCGTTATATCAAAAGCTTTGCCTTTCGGCTCAGCACCTTCTTTACCACAACGGATTGGTACATCAACCACATTACTGCTGCCACTGCACCAATCCGCAGGTCAATCTCACGTTCCATCCTTCCCTCACTCGTGAACAAAACTCCAAGATACTTGAACTCCTCCACCTGGGGTAAGGACTTTCCTCCAATCTGGAGATGGCAAACCACCCTTTTCCGGTGGAGCACCATGGCCTCGGACTTAGAGGTGCTGATTCTCAATAATGGTACGGACATCTGGTGAACATTTCATGTCTACAGCCCCTTTAGAAATATGTTTTCTGAGAAAAATGGTGACGTGTTCAATACTTTTTTCCCCAACAGTATCTCCTTTTTTAATAATAATTTTTTAGGATTTTAGGATTAGGATAAGACAGCAAAGATTACAAACAAGAAAGCATTGTGAATAAAGAGAGAGAAAGGATCAGCAAAGGACCTCAAGCCGGGAATGGTCATCATGGATCAGGTCATCATGAGCATCTCAACTGGCTATTGGGGCCAGCTTAAAATATCTTTTTTCGTGTTTAACATAAGAAAGTAAGTCAAACAGGTTTGGAACAAGTGCAAAGGTGAGTAAATAATGACAACATTTTATTTATTCTGTAAACTATCCCTTTAAAACAAAATTCACAATCACTCGTAAGGGCCATCAGAGGGTATACAGGGTCACAATAGGGACAGAAAGAGAGAGAGAAAAGCAGCGCTCACTTCATTTAGAGAACTGGGCATGAGAGTAGATAATGCTTTACCAAACCCAAACACACATCAACGTGCACCCAAACACACAGCCACCCAAACATGCTCAGTTAAAGCTCTAGAGAAGCCTGGGCTGTTTTCTTATTTAGTGAGGGAAGACGGGTGTTCGCTCAGCAGGCTAGAGTTTATTCCAGACTTTATTTACACTTGGGCTTCATGTAATAGTCTGGAATTTGATTTGACGCCAACTCATCGCTAATTCAATGAAAAAACACACTGCAGAAAAGTGCACTTTATGCCTCAGATTTATGTCTCCCTACACTTTTACTGTTAGCATACACAGTTGACAGACTGAAGTCTATTTCATGAATTACAAAAGAATGAATAAACTAATAATCTAATATTGCACTGTGAATGTTATGATCAAGTGAGCCTGTATTCTAACATTTTATTATTATGAGTTTTTACAATTTAAACAGCTGTTTTATACTTTAAAATGCAAGTTTTGATAAAAGTTGATATACATTTTATATTTTTGGTATAAAGTTGAATTTTTAACAGGCATTACTCCACTCTTCTGTGTCGATCGATTCTTCTGAAATCTTATATGCTGAGATATAAATAGAGCTCAACAGTTGATTCTGAAATTAAAAACTATTCATTTTCTCAATATGGAATTTTTTTAAACCATAATTCATTTTACTGTTATGGTTAAGATTTTTTTTTGTTATCTGTTATGAGCTCCGAGGTCATTAATTGCCTGTACACTACCTGACAAAAGTCTTGTCATGGATTCCTGTTGTAAGCGCAACAAATAATATCTTGACTTCTAGTTGATAATTTGGAAAAGTGGCAGAAGGTAGATTTTTCTGATGAATCATCTGTTGAACTGCATCCCAATTGTCACAAATACTGAAACCCGCATGGACCCAAGATTCTAATACAAATCAGTCAAGTTTGATGAATCATGGTTTGGGGTTACAATCAGTACGGGGGCACGCAAGAGATCTGCAGAGTGGATGGCAACATCAAAAACCTGAGGTATCAAGACCTTTGTAATAGCGCTGCTCCTCATACTTAAGCCTCCATATCAAAGTTCCTGAAAGCAAAGAAGGTCAAGGTGTTCAAGGATTGGCCAGCCCAGTCATCAGATATGAACTTTATTGAACATGTCTGGGGTAAGATGAAATAGGCGGCATTGAAGATGAATCCAAAGAATCTTGATGAACTCTTGGACTCCTGCAAGAACGCGTTCTTTGCCATTCCGGATGACTTTATTAAAAAGTGATTTGAGTCATTGCAAAGATGTATGGATGCAGTCCTCCAAGCTCATGGGAGTCATGCGCAATATTAATTCTTTTCCCACTGCACCATGACTTTAAGTTCTATACTGTACATTATTTCTGTTCTGTTTTGTCTAAGCAAAGTCAGACCTTACTGTCCTAATTAAATATTAAAAAATCAAAGTAGATCATATTTGATTCTGGTAAAATAAGCATAATCGAGAGGCCTTTTACACAAGCCACTTCTGATCCCAAATGATCAACTAGACGTCTAGAAGATTTCCTGTTCCTAAAACTTGGATAGGCGACAAGATTTTTGTCAGGCAGTGTATATGCATGTTAAGGTTAATTTTAAAATAATTGTTTAACACCACAATTTGTGCAGAAAAACTACATAATCCATGATGCTATACACGGAAAAAAACACCAATCAGAAAGCCAAAAAGCGTGCCAAATGCAGTTTTATATAATGCAGGTTCCCTATGCTCTATGCATATTTTGAAAGACACTTGAAATCCATTGCTTCTATGTATGCATGGGCCGATATAAGATTTTGATGGTGTGACAATCTTGGATAAAAACATCATGGTTTCACAGTATTGTGATTACTGCTCAAAAATATGTTATTTTAAAATGTCTGGATAAAAAAATAAAAAAATAAAAAAAACTTTTTTCCTATTGAACACAATGTATTTTATTTTAAGAAAGATTTATTTTGATGTAAAGGGTCCTTTTCTGCTGGAGATGTCCTAAAAAACTAAATAAAATAGTAAAAAAAAAAAAAGCTTAAATATATTGTAGAAATGGTTAAAAATAGCATTTAGCTGTTTTAAAACCCTGACTTTTCCAAACAACGGTAAACATTGAAACTGAATGTTCCATGTAAACACTTTTGGTTTCTGTCATTTGCAATGCTTCATGGGAATATAGTTCTTTTCCTAATTAAAGTCTTGTTCCTCTCTTTGTACACAGTGTTTAAACTGTGAATTACAGCAAAGAAAATACAATGTTGTCACATTGTATACATGGTTGGTTTAGTTCATTAACGGGCTTTTTAAAAATATCTATGGGGAAAATACTTCCAGAACCAGAGCTGTGAAAATGTAGTCAAGCACTAATGCACTCTAATATTAGAAATAAAGTTAATTTTAAAGTAAATTTTAGAAACAGTGATGCATTTTATTTCTCCAGGAGTAATATAACTATTTATTTGAATGTATTTGTAGAACATTATAAATGATGTATGTTGTATTTCCACTCGTTCAGTCTAAATATGCCAGCCTTTGGAGTTTCGTTTCATTTCATCAGTGATTTAACTGAACCAAGAGCTCATGGATTAACATTCATATTTAGCAGCGACTTTAAAGCTCTGAATAAGCGTTGAATAATTATAAGCTCTGGCTGGGCGGTTTCATCAATTCGTGAGCTGAATATATTATAGGGCCTGAGTGAAAGATGAGGTTTTTTTCATATTAAATAAATCACAGGAGAACCTGTCTATGAACGCTTAATGAG
This sequence comes from Danio rerio, assembly GCF_052040795.2. Lineage (NCBI taxonomy): Eukaryota > Metazoa > Chordata > Actinopteri > Cypriniformes > Danionidae > Danio > Danio rerio. The sequence continues at coordinate 10,204,398 of NC_141028.1, forward strand.
GATGAATGTCTCAAAGGTTTCTCAGCTGAATAATTTCAACACATGAATTGGCAATTTTCTTGGGTGTAAAAGACGTTTCAGTTTATCTTACATACAACAATCAATGGGGGGAAAATCCATCATTTTGCAAATGTTTTAATCATTTGCTGAAAACCAACATGGCAACCCTGGATTTGACATGCACAAATGGGATAGTCTGTGTACATTTGAATTATGATGAGCTTATCATATTACACACAGAAAAGGAAAAGGGTGACAAATGAGAGGGGTTGATTATAGCAAGTTAACGCATAACCATTCAAACAACTGTGAGAATGATATTGATCAGTGTTTCCCAACCCTGTTCCATGAGGCACACCAACAGTACATATTTTGAATGTCTTTTTTAATCTGACACATTCCTTTCAGAATTTGGAGTCTCTCCTAATATCCTGTTGAGTTGATTCAGGTGTGTTCGATTAGAAAGAGATTGAAAATGTGTAGTGTTGGTGTGCCTTCAGGAACAGGGTTGGGAAACACTGCTCTTAATTAAGGCAAAAACACTAACGTTAATGTTCATGTGATTGTCAATGTATTAATGTGACCTGTTTAGTTCCTATATTTCCTTATTCAGTTTATTAAAGTCCACATGAACCAGAAGTTACTGAGACTTATTTCGGTATGTTAATGTGCTTCCAACAGAAATTAATATTGAGTAGGGGCGGGGATTTCTTTTGCATTTCATTCCCTTGTAACTAAAATAAAAGTAAAAGGGACGTGTTTAAGAATATTAAAGATTACCATTTTTAAGTGGATTGCTACACATAGTTTAACTGTTCACCTAAAGATTAACAATGTACACTAGCAAAAAAAAAAAAAAACATTGCAAATTTTAATTTCACACAGAATTAACCCTTGCGTGCCGTTGCGGATGTTTTCATGCACTCTGGAGTAACATAAAGTCTTAACTTAACACTTTCTCTGTGTTTCAGCAAATGGAATGATTTTTGGTGACAAATCTTATTTTGACACATATTTTGAGAAATTCTTTGAAAATATTCAAAAACTCAAAACACTCTTGGCAAATTGACTACCCTTTTGTTATGTTTGGGGCTGTTATTGCCCCATTGACATCTATTATAATCACATTTTTTTTGATTGCAAAGCCATTGCACCACATCATCATGTATGATTGTTGCTGGCTTTCCCTGTTGGAAAGATGCAACATTTTAAATATACGTAGTGTTGATCATCAGTTGCAGTGCAAAGATGCTTAGTTTCTGGCTTTTATATAGAGTTAAATGGAGTAGAAAGTGTGAGTGTGTGCAAAATAAGCTAAATAAGCACCTCAGCTCTCAGAACATAGTAAACATTAAGTGTATTTATGCACACACACTATTTACCTCATTCATTGTGTTCAAGCGGGCGCAGCCATTTAAACACTTTTGGCTCCAGACTTCCAGTTTCCTTCGCTTCCATTCATTTTTAGATATTAAAAACAGCTAGTTTGCCTCTTAATTTTGCAAACTGATATATTCTGTGTTGTCTGTTTAACCATGCAAACACTTACAAGTAGTCCAAGTAGATTGATCAGTTTCTGCGGTTTATTATTCCTAGTCATTTCTTCCATAGGCAACTAAATTGGAAGTTCTAAAACGATCGCAAAAACGAGCACACTTCCACATTGAAAAATAAGGTCAATAATTTGCTGTTATACTCCATAAAGCTCCCTATAAAGGCCTGGAAATTTTTTGCAGAAGCCCATCTAAAGGGTTAATGCCGCCAACAGATGATCAAAAGAAAAATGACAAATTTGACCTCCTTCCAACAGGGAAAACCATCAACAATCAAGAATGCACGACTTTGGACCATGTTGTCCTAAGCTTTTTTCTTTTTAAATGATGACTTCTCCGTTGACTTGTCTTTACTTCAGATTAAATATTATTCCCTGCTTCCACAACCTCCACACTGCCTGGGGTGGAAAGACTGGATGTATATTTTCTTGGACATTATAAATATGGAATTGTCTGTGGCAAGGATGAATGACGCTTCTATAAAAACTATTACCTCATGGACATTTGCTATAACCAAGATAAAAGAAATGTTACTGTGATCTTTTATAATTTTTTTTATTTAACCCATGTGTGAAAGTCCAATGTATCTAATTTTGTTAAAAGTGTTCCTGTAAGAAGTTTAATGTACAGCCAAATGTAATTAAATTTAGTTTTTTATTTACTTTAGGGTTTTTTTTATTTGGCTCCGATTTATTTCCTTTTATTTCTTTATTAATTATTTAACATTTTTCGCCCGGTATGGGTGGGTTGATATTACCTGGGAGCTAGCTCTCTGCAACTCTCACATGGTCGCCCACTGAAGCTAAGCTGTGCCTGGTCAGTATCTGGATGGGAGACCATATGAGAGAGCTAGATTGCTGCCGGAAGTGGTGTTAGTGCCAGCAGGGGGCACTCAACCTGCGGTCTGTGTGGGTCCTAACGCCCCAGTATAGTGAAGGAAACTCTATACTGCTCAGTGAGTGCCATCTTTTGGATAAGATGTTAAACCAAAGTCCTGACTCTCTGTTTATCGAAAAAGAGTAGGGGTTTAACCCAGCATCCTGGCCAAATTTTCCCACTGGCCTCTGTCCATCATGGTACCATCCCGATATGATAATTGGCTTCATCACTCTGTCTCCTCTCCACCAATCAGCTGGTGTGTGGTCTGGCGCAATATGGCTGCGTTACGTCATCCAGGTGGATGCTGCACACTGGTGGTGGATGAGGAGATTCCCCCAATGTGTAAAGCACTTTGAGTGTAGAGAAAAGCGCTATTTAAATGTAAGTAATTATTAATAATATTATGAATTATTATTAATTGAAATTGCAGTCTTGTCTATAACAATGTATGTGACATTATTTCCACCTGTTTAATAAAAATGTTATCCCAAAAAGAATGCATGATTATGGTGTTGTGGCTTTGCAATCAAAAAAATGTCATTATAATGGGGCAAAAACAGCCACCAGCATAACGAAAGAGTATTCAATTTGAACAATACACAAGAGTTAAATGCATGCATCAGAAGAAAAAGCTGTATTTCTCTAATTTTTAGGCTGTGCATGTCCATGACATCTTAAAGTCTACCAACAAACTCAGAGATTTAGTCTTTTTGAGATATCTGAGGAGTGATTCAGACGTGGTTATGCAATTCCTGTGGGGCACAACTGGACAGTAAGTACAGATGAACAGGAGACTCGAGGGAAGAAATGCGGTTTTGTTGTTTTGTGGCCTCCTGCATTAAGAGGAGGGCGACAAATATGTACCTAAGGTGTGCCGGAACCTTAGACATCTTTGCAAAAGCTCTGGAGTGCAGTGAAGTGGCGGTGTTAACAAAAAAATAAAATAAATAAAAAACACACATACATCAACGCACATACAAAAAGCCAAGGAAGAGAAGAGAGAGAGAGAGAGCATGTAGAAAACACAACGTTAGCACTGAATGACTTGCATAATACATGGAGCTTAACAAGAACTTCCTTTTGCGAACGTTTAATGTGACATCAATCAAACGGACTAAAAATATTTGAAGGTAAACTTTATATAACTTAAAAAACCGGATTAACTTTTGAAAATATTTGAAATATATTTATTAGGGCTGCACAATATATCTTTTCAGCATCGATATCAAATGTTTGCATTTTCAATAGTCACATCGCAGGATCTGCAATGTCGAATTGAGCTCATAGTTGACCAAAAGCCACAGTTGAAAATTCTCATGATTTGTGGAGCATTGCAAAGTTTAATTGTAAAGTTACTGAATGTTTGTCATCTGCAAGTGTTTTAAGGGCTTGTGACTGTGTGAACATTTCAAGCCATGTAAATAATTCAGGCACAACAAATTATATTGTTTGTAACTGTAAAAAGATTAATTGCAATTGTGTTATAGTTGCCGTTTGATTATTTAATTTGTGTATCTGAATATTGCTTTCACTTGCACTTTTGCTTTACTGTATTTATCAACACTTGTGATTTATTAATTGTATTTTATGCAGATGCTCTCCTCCACAAAATCATTACAGTCCATCGAAAAGTTTACATTTTTATTTTTAATTTTCCAAATAGAGCTATTCCAGTCATTTGGTAAAACTGTACTATTGCAATATGGGGAAAAAGGGGAAAAAAGTATTGCAATGTCAGTTTTTTCCAATATCATGCAGCCCTGATATCTTTTACAGTAGATTAAATACTTTAGAAATGTTTAACTCAAGGATTTTCTTTTAAATCTCGAAAGCAAGTTAATTCAAAGAATGGGATATTTAAACAAAATAACATTTCATATACAAAAACTACACTATAAATTCTTGGATTAATGATGCAGGAGTTAGAGATCTATTTCCTGCAGAACTGTATTCAGATATCACACAAAAACGTGGTTGGTCACTTTACAGTTGTTCCCTTTCAAAATAGAGGCTTCCCAAGCAGATTAAGGTTTTCAAAAGACTAAATAAATTCTGTCTGTCAGAGAGTAATGGCGGTTGACATGCCATTCACAGAGTTTCACAAACGCACTGTGCGTGAGCTGACAGATGAAGCTCAAAACCATCATCATAAATCATCATTCATCTGCAATGAGCTTTTACCTGATTCTGACAAAGAGTTCGTCCTCATTCCTGGCTCCTTCTCCAGCTGAATTTCTTGAAGTGCAAATATTGATGTAGCTGGCGTGGGAGAAATACAGCAGTTACATTAACACACTGAACTCAAACAAGTTCTAAAATCAAAAATAAATAAAATATGATCTTTTTTATGAAACATAAGTTGTTGATGATGTTTTTATAGCATATTTGTTATAGTTATATACAGCTGAAGACAAAATGATAAACCCTCTTGTGATTTTTTTCTTTCTTTTTAAAAGTATTTTTCAAGTGAGGTTTAACAGAGCAAGGAATTTTTCACAGTATTTCCTATAATAATTTTTCTTCTGGAGAAAGTCTGATTTGTTTTAGTTTGGGAAGAATAAAAGCAATTTTAAGGTCAATATTATTAGCCCCTTAAGCAATATTTTTTTCTACTTTTCAACAGAACAAACCGTTGTTATACAATGACTTGCCTAATTACCCTAACTTGCCTAATTAACCTAGTTTAAAGTTAAGGTTTGAATAGGAATAGTATTGTCAAAAATACCTAGTAAAAGATGTGCTGTCATCATGGCAAAGATGAAATAAATCAGTTATTGAAAATGAGTTATTAAAACTATTATGTTTAGAAATGTGCTAAAAAAAATCTGCTCTCCGTTAAACAGAAATTGGGAAAATATATATAAGGGGGCTAATAATTTGAATTTAATAATTGAATTTAAAAAAAAAAAAGTACTTCAATAATTTGATGCATGTTTAGTTTATTTTATTTTGTTAGTTTTATATTTAAATGGGACTCAAAAGGAATTTAAAATTGCTGATTAACATTTGATTGAATAATTCCCTTAACAATTCAATAATGGATTTGTGGTGCAAAAAAAAGTGGTTGAATTTCAGATTTGTTTACTCCAGAATTCTATTCCAATGTCACATATTTACTATCTGGTTCTAGAATCTGATTGGCTGATAGCAATGCGATATTCTGCGATAACAGCACTCGTACAGCCTCCTCACCCTTCTGTATTACTTCGCCCACATAGAGAGACAGCAGATCAATAAACTCATAACAAATATTGCAGCTGTTGGACAACAATGCACTTTTGAGGTGTTTTTTAGGTGAGAATTTAGTTGTTTAGATTGCAACTATGCAGTTTATTTATAAGGACAGTGTCTATTTTAAATATTTATATTTCGGAGATACAGCGTCATCCTCAAGATGGCGACAGTGACAGCATAATAAGCTCTTAGAGGAGAAAAAACCTCGTAACTTCAAACTACAGCTAATCAAATCATTATAAAACTGGTATGGGACTTTCTAAGACAATCTCTCCCTCTTATATGTTGTAGTGCTGTATTTATACCATGGTAATTGTAGTGTGTTGAGTGTGAAATGGGACTCACAAATTAGGAATGTATGTATTTTGTGTTGGACACTCTTTGTATAAGCCTAAATTACTTTTTGGTTGGCCATCGGTTTATAATGAGTCTCTTGTTTTCGTTACTGCAGACTAGTTCAGTAAACAAATAAAAAAGAAATGCCCACGTGTTTAGCATTTTACTTATTCCTTTAACTGTTTATTGTGATCTCCAAAATGCAACACAAAATACTGGGAAATCTCAGTAGACTGATGGCATTTCATGTCGTTCAGCCTTATAATCTTAAAATGTGAGCAAAATTAACTGTTGTCTTCACTTTAGACCAGGGGTTCTCAACTGGTTTGGCCATGGAACCCACATTTTTACATGGTCATCAAGCTGCGACCCAAATTTTTAGGAACTATAATACAATTTTAGGAATTATAATTAATTTGTATTTATTTGTTAACATAAACAAGAAAATATTATAAAGTAAAAACGACAAAGTAATAAATATAATAAATAATATTAATAATAATAATAAACTGTTAATAAAACAAGTTTTCTGGTTTCTAAATGTTGTTTTAACATAGAACGTTTCATGCTCCCTTATGAGAGATATGACACTGAGGCTTTAAGTCTTTTTTGTCATCAATATATATATCCATACTTTACATATTCGGGGTCGAACTTGCACTTCAACATATTTGTATCAATAATTAAATAAAATTTCACATATCAAACGGTAGGGTTGTCGAGCACGCATTTCAAAATAAAAGTCCGGTATAAGCAAAATAAGTAAAAAAATGTAACTTTTGTTGTTGTTTTTTTACCACCCACTGAAAATGTTCCAGTGACCCACTTTTGGGTTGTGACCCACGTGTTAAGAAACACTGCTTTAGATATTACGCTAGAGAATCATTCAAATGCTAGCTCTAAAGTGATGCACATCTCCCACCAGTGCAGATATACAGCCATAATCGCACTGCTACTCGTGTAATATTACTCATACAGTATATCAAATATTAATATAGCTGGTAGGGAGAAATTCAATAGTTAAATTAGCATGCTGAACTGAAGCATGAGCTAAGATATAACATTCAATTCAATTTAATTCAATTTAATTTAATTTAATTCAGCTTGATTTGTATAGCGCTTTTACAATGTAGATTGTGTCAAAGCAGCTTCACATAAATGGTCATAGTAACTGGATCAGGGTAGTTCAGTTTTTAATGTTTAAGTTCAGTTCAGTTTAGCTCAGTTCAGTGTGGTTTAAAATCATTACTGAGAGTCCAAACACTGAAGAGCAAATTCATCGATGCGTGGCTCTACAGATCCTGAACCATGCAAGCCAGTGGCGGCAGCGACATTAATTAAGGATCACATTTTCTGTGCAAACTTACTTCACCTGACTTGATTTAAGTGCAAACACAAAACAGCTCTGGCTCAGTGGAATTGAATGTCTTTAAAAAGTAAAGCGTGAGCATGTGTGAGACTTTCTGTCTGGCACTTTGATACTTCTATCTGTTGGTGTGAGGTTTGTGCGAGTGCGCATGCATCTGCTATCTGGCACCATCATAAATCTCACTGTTAGGAGGTGTGTATGTGTGTGTGTTTGTGAACTCACTGTCTGGCAGTGTGAGAAGTCTCTCTCCCAGGCAGTGGAAGTATGGGTGTCTCATGGCTTCCTCTGCTGCGATCCGTTTCTTCCCCTCAAACTGAAACACATTGTCCAGTGTTAGTAAAGCGCACATGCGAAACACTCAAGTAACCCAAAAGTAACCTTAGTAACTAAAAAGCGGACACACTGATAATACAGCGGGGAAAGTAATGAACGCGTTACCATTTTTCTTAGAAAGCATAAATCTTAAGGTGCCGTTGGCTTGAGACTTTCACCAGATGTTGGTAACAACCAAAGAAATCAACATATACAAAGAAAACAATCTAATTAGTTGCAAATGAAGTTATATGTAATAACATGAAATGACCACAGAGAAAATGTATTGAACAGATGAAGGGAGGTGTAAGAAAGGCAGTGAAAGCTCAGACAGCAGCTGAAATCTCTCAGTAGTTCTTCAGCAACCTTCTGCCCTTTGTATTGCAAATAAATATCAGCTGCTTCAGTCCAACATCTACATTAGCAGGATGATGAAGATGAAACCAGGGTGGACATTTTAGTAAGACAATGATCCAAAACACAGCCAAGGAAACTCTCAATGCTTTCAAAGAAAGACAATCAAGCTGTGGAATGGCCCAGCCAATCACCTGATCTGAATCCAATAGAAAATACAACATAAAGGTCAGATTTGATAGACGAGAACCACAGAACCAATCAAGATTTTTACACTCTGTTAAAGTCAGTGAAAAACTCACGCCTGAGCTATGCATGTGACTTCACTCTCCATATGAGAGGCGTCTTTAAGCTGCCATCACTAAAAAAGCCTTTTATTTAAAGTGTTACACAAATTTCAGTAGTTCAGCATTTTCTCCTAGTGACATTCCACTGTTATTACACAAAATATGTGTAATTCTGTATTTTTTGTTTGTTTTGTTTGATTTTTATGTTTGCATTGTTTGGGTTTTTACCAAAATCCATTTCAACAGCTCCTTCAATTCCCTGTCAACAGTTCCTTTAGAAATATAATTCCCAGGGAAATGCATGACGTGTTTAATACTTATTTCCCCTGCTGTATGTACTGGTGTTTAAATGTTTGAGGTCAGTAAGTTAATTTTTTTTTTTGCAAATTAACTGTATTCAGCAATGGCCTACAGTATTTTTCAGTCACTGCTAAACTTCCGGAGAAAAGTTTACTTTTCAATATCATACGGTTCCTTTTACAGCATCAATAATGTCATTTGGTTATAGTTAAATCAGTTAAATAGGCTTAAGCATTTATTTTGCTGCTTAAGATTAAAAAGCAGACAAACGGCTTTTTAATAGCAAGCGCCATCAGGAGCAGCAGGTGAACACAGAAACTCCATTGAAAATACTGGGGTAAAATAAAATTTCCAGAATATGCACAGAACAGTGAAATTTAATGCAGTTCTTGTCTAGTCTGAGATGTTATATTGTATATCAATCAAGAAGTGAAGATCATTGATTTAAAAAAAAAAAAAAACATACAGAGTTCATATACTTTTTCAACTTAGACATTACATGAAACATTAGGTCAAGAATATTTATGTGCACATGGTAAATAATAAGAAAGAAATGCATGTTCAAATTTAGTACAGCATGTAAAAAACGTGTGACAATCGACATAGTTTATATTTATTTTTATATCCTTAAAATTTATCTAGTTAATGCTTACAGGGCACTAATAATGTTAGTATGTAATTTGGCAATTAACAGATGAAATTGAGTTTTTTTACCCCACGCAGAGAAAGCCACGTGAAGAGACGACTGGTGTTATCATAATAAACATTTACTCAAATATAGTCAAGTACACAGATTTTTGTTACACAAATTTACATGACTGCTCTAAAATATTCTGCCTTTATTTGTTTTTCCTAAAAATTTTCAGGCCTGGAAAATGCCTTGTCAAAATTCCATGACTTTTCCAGAAAACATACGAACTCTGCAGATATTAAAAGCGGTGATTTTATAATGGCATGATCATTCACTGGAAGCATTTGGGTAGGCTTATTGACAATTAAAAGTCCCTGCGCATATAGCCCATTGAACAAAAATTGACAGTGTAGACAATTAGGTTACAAAAGATATATTTTTCATATGATTTTGAAGTTTACATTTACCAAAGAAGCATGAAATTAATTAATTTTTATCATATAAAACTAAATAATTTGTAAAGGCAGAATGATAATAAAAATACGCTTCTGTGTGTGTATGTGTGTGTGTGCATTAGAATTAGCATTTAAATGCATTAGTGAGTTTTCCAGCATAGACTAATTGGAATAAATGCTCAGCCATTTTTTGCAAAAGTAAAATACTTTGTTCAGCATACACTTTGTAGCACATTTATGATTATGAATCCACTAGAGGGCGCAGTCTATATTTTTTTGCTAATCTAAAATCTGTTAGCATAAAAGATCCTCCTTATACATACTTCTTGTACTTCTGTTGTACAGATAACCCAGCGGTACAAAAGTTGTTGGTGTCATACTTCAGCTATAGTGTTCATTTTGTTTTATAAGTGAGAAACAGCAAGTATTAAATGCTTATAATGTTCTAAAAGCAAAATGTGCCCTGGTTTTAAAACACACCAAGCCTTAAAATGAACTAAGGACTACCATTTTTAACACTAACAGACACACAAGAAACAGTTTTATTACTGGGGGACTTTAAAGAAGCATTATTCATTATTCAGGTAGCAGAATCAGCTATTGTTATGTTAAAGTAAGGTTATGATGTGTGATAATTTACGCAGAGAATATTTGCATACGTTAAAAGTATACAATACTCCTATCCAAGCTTAATGAGGCAATCCTATTGTGAGGAAGCCATCTGCAGACATGATTTCCAGAAAAGTGGCTTTGGCTCAAACACAGACATCCCGACCAGCCTGATATAGAAACATTGGCTCCGACAGTGAGATGTGTTTGAAATCTTCACCTTTAACATTTTCTATTTATGTAACGCCTAAATAATTACCTGCAGCAGTTTTGACAGAAGTTCAACTCCATCATTGTCCAGCCTGAAACAGAGAAATCACAATAAATAACCTCCAGCATTGGGTTAGATACAACAGAGAAGAGTTGCCAAGTCTGCTTACAATACACAACTTTGGGCTTCTGTTTGTTTAAAGTTGCATTTAAAAAACCCTGTGTCCACACAACAGTATGATCGGCTCCTAAGTGACCGATGTGATCGGACCCTAAGATGAATACTAGTAACTTGCAAAATAACTAGCAAAATATTGTGTACTGTCATAACTGCAAAGACAAAACAAATTAGCTATTAAAACTAGAGATGCAACGATTCACCATGAGCTGGTTAAAAATCGATTCACACCGCTACAAATGTTGAATGGATCTCAATACATGTTTTGAACAGAGGGGGCGCTGTGTTTGCAGGCGCAAACTTGCTTTACCTGCACATCAGCGATGAGCAAGAGGTGGGGCGGCAGAGTATAATGACAGCAGTGAGGTGCGCCAGACAAAACACTGTGTGCAAATATTGCAAAAACACTTTTACTTACATCAACTGAACAACGAATATGATGCAGCACAGTGAAAAACTACTGTCACAGACATCTAAATGCACAACGCTATTAATAGGCCAAGCCACGCTGACCGGAGGATTGGCAGCTTCGCTTGCTCTGATGAGTGCAAATATTACGGTTAACGTCACATTGTTACGATCACACGGTGCATTAGTGTTTTCATAGTGAAAGGGTGAAGATGTTTTTCATACTGAAAGAGAAAGCTGTGCTGTTACAGAACCAGGTATTAGATTGTTCCTATTTTGCCCTATCTTTTTTCCATTTAGTTTAAGCATATTTTAATAATTAGCTTATTATATCACACATTATAATCAGTATTGCATGCCAGTCTTCTGGAGCAGAGGGCCTATTGACCACCTCTGTACTCACTACTCTCTGATTTAGGAAAGGCCTTCTCAGCCATCACCAGCCATCTCAGTCCCCAGTAACAGAGTTTTCTCATCAGCAGTGGATATTGTAAATGTGCCAAGCTTATACCAAAAATAAATAAATAAATATATATGCTGATAATTTTTTTTAAATGCCAAATCCCAGTACAGTCACAGTTTTAGTGCATTTGGGGCCCCATCATACACCTGATGCAATAAGGCGCAAGACGTGTTTCTATGACGTGTTGCTATTTTTAGACCAGCGCAACACTAATTTTCCAGTTTTCCGCCACATAGCAAATCCATTTGGCCACTTTGTGGACTCATGGGTGTTTTGGTCTAGAAAAGAGGTGTGTTAAGGCGCATTGTTGGCACATTTCCATTTTGAGGAACTAAAATAGACTGTGTAATAGACCAGCTGAGAGCAGGTCTAAAGTCCAGCGCAGAGCGCATCAGTTGTGCGCCTCTCTTACACATTGCTTAATACACACAGGATGTATAGCAATACACAAATATCTTTACAAATGAAAAAGGATTAAAATATTACAAAAATTATTATTTTCTACATAAACATAAAAACCACTGCCTTCATGCCTTCTTCATCTCGGGAGGCTTTTTCAGTTTATTCATGACAATTTGCTTTTGTATAATGTTATTATTAGTAGTAGTATTATTTATTATATGCATATTTATATTTGTTTTATTAAAAACAAGCTTAGATTTGTCCACCTGCCAGGTTTTGGACCGTATGGGGCACAGCATGTATGTTTGGATATAACTCCACACTTCGTTATTACTGTTCATTTATTTGTTTGCTGGAAATTAGAACTGAATTTAGAAATAGTTTTGAAACAAATTGCTTAAACAAAATTAATAATGTAGGCTGATGGATGTGAAAGTAAAGAATGAGGAGGCTCATTCTTTATCCTCGTGCTGCAGATGCTCTGTTTAACTGTTATTGTGCTAGTAAAGCGTTCAGGTTTTCCACCAACAAAGTCCACCATGTAAATAGCAAATGGCGTGGCGCAATGCAACTGACTCTCAAAGGGAATGGGAGATAAGACTCTGCTTGGTTTATTCTCAAAACACACCCATAACTCACTTAAAGAATAAGCTCAACCCTGTTAGACCATGCGCAGCGGCACAGAGCATATTTTTCCGTCCTTAAAATAGCAAAAGTGGATTCTGACATGCCCTTAAAGCTCTTGCGCCCTGCACTTTAGACTTTGCTCCTAGATCGTTAAAATAGAGCCCTTTGTATTAAAGAGCCTTCTTTAACTTCTATTGTTCATTTTTGATTTGAAATTTGTTTTAAATTTGTAATATAGCTGCACAAAGTTTTAGTTTGTATTATTCACTTTTTTATTTGGATTTTGTTTTTAAATTCCAATTTAGTTATTGCAGAAAAGATTTTACTTTGTGAAAAAAAAGTGCAGCACTTAAAAAAAATTAAAGGACTTTTGTTCACTTTAAATTTGTCTCAAATAATTTTGTTAAAAAATCGTGACTAAACTGTGAATCGTGAGATTAGTATCGGTAACCGTATTGAATCGTGAGTCAGATCACTTGTTAATTAATAATTAAAATTATTATGTCTATAATTGTGTTGAAAAAATTTTTTAAATAGCACTATGTGAAATAATTAAAATAATAATATTGAATACTGTTGCATTCAACTGTGTGTTGCAGGCTCATTATCTATAATACAATCAGTTTGATCTATCATCAATTATGTAATGATAATCTTGTTTTTTTATCCGCGGTTGCGTATTTGTCCTGCGAGGATTTGGCAACACTCTGACAGAACCGGCGATCATATCAGCAGCTGCGGTTTTACCGTGGAGTGTGGTTGTGGAGACAGTCTGCACGGTATCGTGGGTAGTTATAGGAGATGAATTCCTCGTTCGAGGTTATTCCGGGCCAGGTCTCCTCTGTGGGCGTACCTATGAAAAAGACGCAGGAGGGTTTATAAATATCCCAGTGACACACACAGCGAGAGGAACTGTCAGATCTGGAGCCAGAAAGTGGCGAGTGGGTGCGAGATGGTTACCGAGCAGTTTAAAGATAAAGTGCAGCTCCTCCTCCACTGTAGAGCCGGGGAACAAGGGTCGACCTGTAGACATCTCGTAGAAGATACAGCCAACACCCCTGCAGTCAGAGACGTTACAGCTCAGTTCACTTCACCCACACTGAGGAGCTGTGACATAAGAGTGTGCGCTGATGCTGCTATAGACTCATTATTAGCCCAGCATCTCAATCTACAGCATCATGGGGGAATGCATTTTAGCTATAGTATGAGAGTGTTATTTGAAATCAATTCATGTAGTATGGTTGTGTCTAGAGGAACAAAGGTGGTAGAGTGTTATTGAACTATACATATATAGACACAGTCAAGCCCAATATTATTCATACCCCAGAAAAATTCAGACTTAAAGTTACTTCTGTTCAACCAGAAATTTTTTTTTTTATGTTGATCAGAAATGACACAGGCTTCTCCCAAAAAATAATACGACAATGTACAAGAGGTATCATAGTAAGAAAAATATATATTTAAGTAAGTTTAAGTCAGGATTTGCCAGGGGAATTATTAATTTTAGGCTTGACTATATATTAATGTATGCAATTAAAACATTTATTAATATTTTTAATGAATTAGTTTTCCATAATTTTATTTTCATTTTAGCTTAAAGGTCCTATGAAGTGCTTTCAAGTGCATTTTTATTCAATGTTTGCTGTAATTTCAGCTGAAACACGAAGACATAGGGCATAGGTGTAGGACAGAGTAGCTCCACCCTGTTTTAAAAAACATCCAATAGCATTTCTTTTTCTTACAGCTCTGCCAGTGAGAGTGGTTGAGCTCAAGTGCATCGAATGAAAAGCGATACTAAATACTAGAGAGCGTTTGATTGGTCAGAAGATTTGATGAGAAACTGAAGTATAAAATCGTTCCAAAAATTAAACTGATGAAAAACGTAATAAATATGAAAAATTGTTGATCGATTTAGTCGGAAGCGACAAGCTGCGAGGTTTGGAGTCACTGTTTTGGAGCTCACTAGAATATAAATATACTTAAGTCTAATATACTGATACTAAGACCTAAAACAATCCTGGGAAGTTTCAGTAATTTTAGCAATTTAGGTATTTCTATTCAGCTATAATTTATTTTTATTTTTATATATATTTTTTTATATATATATATATTATATATTATATTATTTTTTCATATTTTGTTTTAAAATTATTATTTATTTTTTATTTAAAATAATTGAATAGATTTTTATTAATATTTTTATTTAGTCATACATGTAATAATTTTGATTATTTTAAACATTAGATTTAATATTTTTAAATTATAGTTCTTTGTTACTTTACACTAATGTGTATTAACTTAACCTTAAATGTTTAATTATTCCTTTTGTAATCAAGGTAATTTATTAATTCATCTAAATGATTTGTTTAAATTATATATATATATATATATATATATATATATATATATATATATATATATATATATATATATATATATATATATATATATATATATATATATATATATATATGCCTTTCACCCAACATTTAAAATAAATGATTGGTGGACGGGACGCTCACCACATGTCAATCTGTGTGGAATAGTCTGTACTGCCCAGCAAGATATCAGGCGGACGATACCAGAGGGTCACAACCTCATTGGAGTAGGTCTTCGTAGGAATCGACTTTGCTCGTGCCAAACCTAAAGACCAAACAAAAACCACATTAAAAAAAATATTTGCACAATTTAGGCAAGCTTTGTGGCGACTAACACCAAGAAATATATGCATCTACAGGCAAGTTTAGGCAAATTACAATCTGACATTTTTTTGGCAATTGTTAACCTTTAAACTAGTCAGATTATTATTATATTTTCAATATTTAACAAAAATTATGGTTTGTTTCTTGCAGGGAATCGTTTATTGAAGGTTTCAAAATGTGTTTAAAAATTTGCTGTATATATTCCTGAAATTAGCCCTTTTCCTTACCAATTTTTGTTTGTTCGTTTTACTTTAATGAACGTCAATTTGTTTTCAAAGACATCGGACAAAAAAAAAATTAACCAACAAGAACGATGCATCGCTAACATCAAGATATTAAAAGAAAATTACACATTATGTTCTTCCAGATGTGAAGTACACTAAATGCTTTTAGCTAAAGAACATTAACAGTGCAATGATTACAGAGCGGATGCAGCTGGAGAAAGCTGAGGTTAAGTGTGCTTAGTTGGTAAGTGGGCAGCCGGTTTTCATTAACCACCCACAGAGAAAACAGTACAAGAGTAAGCATGAGTTAGTTAAACCACGTTTGTGTGTTACAGACCAAAGTCAGCCAGCTTCAGCTCCCCGCGGTCGTTGATCAGGAGATTTTGGGGCTTGAGGTCTCGGTGAAGGACTTTACGTCTGTGACAGTAGTTTAGACCCCGCAACAGCTGAAACAGGAAGAGCTGAGACAGAAAAAGTAGACTAGTTAGGAAATAATCTCCGACTGACGTGCTTTACATACAGTTGAAGTCAAAATGATATATTTCCCAAAGGATGTTTTACAGAGGAACAAACTTTTTGACAATATTTTCTATCATATTTTTTCTTCTGGAGACAGCTTTATTTGTTTTATTTCAGCTGGAATAAAAGCAGTTTTTAATATTAAAAAAAAAGATTTTAAGTTCAATATTATTAGCAATAGTTTTTTTCAATTGTCTACAGCAGCGGTTCCCAACAGGGGGGTCCCAGCCCACAAGGGGGCCTCAGTGAGCTCTGTAGAGGGGGTCACGTCATATTTAAAAAATAATAATAATTAGCAGTGGACAATTAGAAGAACGGTCATGTTGCCTTAGTTTATTTCACCCTACAAGGTATTTTGGCGTTCGCTCATACACTGCGTATTACGGTAGAGAACTAAACAGCAATGTACAGCAAGCTGACAGGGAAAATGACGAGGTCACTCGCTACATTGAAACCGCTGTCATAAAAAATTTAATGGATGTTCTTGGCTGGTAGAAGATAAACAAACAATCCTACCCAAAACTTGCAAAATTAGCCAGATCAGAACTATGCATCTCGGCCTGTAGCAGCAGCAGTGAAAGGGTGTTCAATGTTGCTGGACGCACCATCCTGACCACAGGACTGCGCTAAAGCCATTTACAGTGGATTTAATAATGTTCCTCCACAATAACACTTAGCCTAATCTTGGTGAGTAAAGGGTTTTTAAATTATAAATAAATATTAATTAAACCATAAATGCATGATGTAGACAGAGTATACAGGCTAATGTTGGCATTAGGCTTTTCTTTTAATATTTAGCTTCACTGTCGCCTTAAGGCCAGATTGTGAAGAAAAGTGGCGAAACAAATCCTGCAGAGTCTTTATCTTCATTTCATTATTGCCAATTACCCTTTATAATTTAGAATTTATTTTAATTAAATTTTTTAAGAATTACTTATTTTCATTGGTGTGTTGGCCAATTTAAAGGCTAGCCTAAGTATATGTACCTAGGCCTATTTAGAGTGCTGAGATGTTACGATGTTACAGAGGACTTATTTTATTTCTTTGTTCCAACTTCCAAGTGGCATATAGCCTACGTTTGTTATGAATAAATTATGTTAAAACATATAAATGACTCAGTCTCAAAAAAAGGCAAAAGAGCTGTGTGCATGTGCACATTTGTATAATGTCGGGCTATAAACGGATTCAGGCTTTATATAGCTGTCAATCAAAATGCACCTGTCGGGCTCGGGCCTAATTTTTATGGCCCGATAACAGCTCTACTATGTACTTCTGCACTTACACACTCAACAGTATAGTATATCGATGTAGTGTCATACCAAATGGAGCACTAATGTTTTTTTTACTAAGTGGAAATTCAAACCGTTTCCCTGATGACGTTTGACGGTTGCCAAATAAGTGAAATAAATGAACAAAATACTAAACAATACTCGCTATTATTTTAACCGCATTCACCATCGGTAAGCGCTATAATCACTCTCACTCATTCAGTCGCTAAAATGAAGTGTGTAATGATGGACACTTCACGCACTCAACGACCACAGGTTTGCTTACGTAGCGGAAGGGGTGGAGCTATCGGACGCACATGTTGAATAACTTTTTGGATGATGAAAGCAAAATTCTCCTACGAGAGTGATTATAGCGCCTCCTGATGGTGAATGTGGCAATACTCACGGCAGGTATTATTTGATAATTCTGTCGTTTATTTCACTGATTTGGCAACCGTCAAACGTTATCAGGGAAACGGTTTGAATTTCCGTTTAGTAAAAAAAACATTAGTGTTCCATTTGGGACGACACTACATACCTGAACTATGTTTTTGTTCCATTTTCTGGAAGCAAAGTGTGCCTGACCCAGCCACAGTGCATTACCTGCGCCAATGTTCTTGCTAATGCATGAGACTGTCCAAATTAATAAGACATTTGCAGACAACTCATCTCCGATACCGTGACAAGCCCAGAGCATTTTTTGACTACAAAGAGCACAGGCTTAAGTTTTTCAGTTACAAATGGCCTACTGATGTTTTGCTTTTGTATTTTACATTAGGCTATTATTTGTGCATAAACATTTCTAGATATAGTAATAAACATATTATTTGTTTGAAAGCAAAATTTTTTGTCATCCTTACAAATTTGTATGAGCGATACATCATTAAATGTTGAGGGGGGCCTTTACAATAGTTTCCGCGGGAAAATGGGGTCTCAGGCAAAAAAAAGGTTGGTAACCACTGGTCTACAGAACAAACCATCATAATACAATGACTTGACTAATTACCCTAACTTGCCTTATTAACCTAGTTAAGCCTTTAAATGTCACTTTAAGCTGTAAACTAGTATCTTGAAAAATAACTAGTAAAATATTATTGATTGTCATCATGGAAAATATCAAATAAATCAGTTATAAGAAATTAGTTATTAAAACTATTATGCTTAGAAAAAGGTTAGTTTTCCGTATAAAAGAAATTAGGAAAAAAATATACAGGGGGGCTTATAATTCAGGAGGGCTAATAATTCTGACTTCAACTGTGTTTTGAGAAACAGATTAAAAAGACATACCTTAACATTGTGCATATGAATGCTGTTTCCACAGTCATCAAGGTACTGCTTCAGATCTTTATCCTAGGAGATAAACAAAGACATTAAAGTGAGTGTGAAATCAAAATGTGCAATGTTTATTTTGCTAGCTCACAATATTATTCATTAGGTGAACAATTAATCTGTGTTCAAGTTAATCAGTTAAAAATAAAAAATGTTTTTTAGTCTGACTATTTGCTTCTGCGTTTTTAGTGGCGGTCCTACTCTGTCACTTTGACGGCTTCAGATACAATATTCTTAACCACGCCCCTCTTACCAATGCTAAGAGGGAATGATGCACAAAAATAAAGCCCCGCCCCCTACTCAATATTCCATTTCATTTGGAAGTACATCAACATACTGAAATACAAGTTTCAGTTCATGCAAGTTAAATAAAACTACTGTATTTTACAGAATGCAAAATTCAATTTGTGCTGAATGACAGTGGCAAGTATTTCTTTTGATTTGTTTGATTTCCAACCCCCTGAATTTCAAGTGGTGCTCGCTGCAGAGCCATTTGAGGAGAGCTGAGCTCCAGCGAGGGGGAGCTTGAGCTTGAGCTCCACCTTTTTTGCACTTCTTCTACGAGTGATGTCACTGGGGGTAGGGTTAGGGGTGGGGTTGGTGTAAGCATTAAAACAGCTTACAGGAGGAGGAGCGACAGCTCATGCTCCCCCTCGCTGGAGCTCAGCTCTCCTCAAATGGCTCTGCAGCGAGCACCCTCTCCTGAATTTCAATTTCGCTTTAAGATAAATGTTATTTACAGTGAATGCTAGGGGTGTCAAAATTAATTGTTTCTTTGGTGCACCTCAATGCAGATGCGGACAATTCGGTATCAGTTCAGTAACAAAAATAATAATAGTAATAACCAGTTATTATGTACTGACGTCATTTATCTCATGTGTGCTCTGTCGCGAGGGAGCCGAGCGCGGGTATTTACAACTTATATTTAACTTTACAACTTATTACAACTTTATGCTTATAAAAAAATATTAACAAATTTAATTAATTTTAATATAATTTTTTTTTTTTTTAAATAATTATTATTTAAAAAATTTAAATATGTTATAATTTTTATTAATTGACTTTTTTATTTGCTTATTTCAATATTTTAATAACACATTTGAATGTGGTTTTAACATTTTTGATAAGTTTTTAAATGTGTGTTTTAATTTAAAATGATTCATTACACTTTTAAGTACAATTATTAGCTTTTTATTTAAATTCCATCAGTTTAAGATCCTTCTTTTTTGAGCCAGATTAAAATGGCATCACTTAAATTTATGCAGATGATTGTTTTCAATCAAGCGAGCCATTAAGCAATTTAAACATAGTTAGCAAATGTTTGCCTGCACTTGACTCTACTGTAACCACTTCAAATTCTAAACAGCATTCATTTTGGAGAGCTCCAGTTTCCAAATAGCTTCTGCAAACCCAGATGACTGTGTGTGTGTGTGTGTGTGTGTGTGTGTGTGTGTGTGTGTGTGTGTGTGTGTGTGTGTGTGTGTGTGCACATGTGACTGACTCACCAAGTACTCAAACACAAGCGTAAGAGACTTCTGAGTGTGGATGATGTCATGAAGAGTCACAATATTGGCGTGTTTCAGGTCCTTCAGTAGAGACACTACAAACACACGGAGAGAGACTGTTTATTCCTCAAACACACAACCTCTGGCTCTTCACACGCTTGTATGAATATTCACTGATAAACGTCAAGGGCAAGACGGATTGGAGCAAATATTACTGCTAGATAACACTTGGTTTTCCCAAAGCAAATCAACTCAGGGTTCTACGCTAGATTTTTAAAAAGCATCTGTGCTCCTGATTAAAGGATAAATAAATATGACAACAATTTTAAAGAGTCAAACAATTTCCCCTGATTTTATAAACAAGGCTTAAAGGGACAGTTCACCCAAAAATGAAATTTACTCACTATTTATTCAGCCACAAACATTTATGAGTTTCTTTCTTCTGTTGGATACTAAAGAAGGTATTTTGAGGAAAGCTGGAAACCTGTAACCATTGACTTCCATAGCAGAAAAAAACAAATACTTTGGAAGTTAATGGTTACAGGTTTTTAGCATTTTTCAAATTATCTTCTGTAATGTTCAACAGAATAAAGAACCTCGTAAAGATTCAATTAATGTTAAATGCTGACAGAATTTTCATTTTTTGGGTGAACTATCCCTTTAAGGTTAATTCTAGACTAAACTGCATGTTTGAGAAGGTTTAACTGGAAAAATAAAATACTTGCAGAGACATATCTGAAATTGCATCAGCGCTATTGTGCTGTCGAAGTCATTTTAACAAATACTGATTAAATACCCTAAAGGACTTTGCACCCTGCAGTCTGACATTTTCGTATGTCATTGATTGATTTTTCTTCAGCTTAGTACCTTATTTATCAGGGGTCGCCACAGCAAAATGAACTGCCAACTATTCCGGCATACGTTTTACGCTGCAGATGCCCCTCAAGCCGCAACCCAATACAGGGAAACACCCATATACTCTCACATTCACACACACACACACACACACACACACACACACATACTAGGGCCAATTTTGTTCATGGTGCATATCTTTGGACTGCGGGGGAAACCGGAGCACCCAGAGGAAACCCATGCCAACACATGGAGAAAATGCAAACTCTACACAGAAATGCTAGCTGGTCCAGCCGGGACTCAAACCAGCGACTTTTTTGCTGTGAGGAAACATTGCTGATCGCTGACTAATATAAAAACACTTGAATAATATAGTAAGAAAATGTTAGTTTGCGGTGGCACGGTGGCTCAGTGGTTAGCGCTGTCGCCTCACAGCAAGAAGCTTTGTTTGTTTTATTTATAGAGCACATTTAAAAACAACAGATGTTGACCAAAGTGGTCAAATATACACTTGTATATATAAATAAGCAAAATATATAAAACAGATTAAAATTAATTATTTGCAATCAAAAAGCAAGAGACAAAAGGTGATTTTGTTTAAATGAGACTTAAAAGCACCAAGGGAAGAACATGACCTAATATGTAAAGGCAGACCATTACACAGACAGGGGGGCTGTGACAGAAAAAGCCCTGCCACCTCTTGTTTTGGAAACAACTACAGTAGCTGAAACTTGTTTTCCGACCTGATTGGCCTCAATGAAGTATGCCAGTGAAGAAGCTCACCGATGTAAATAGGTGCCAGATCATTCAAACCTTTAAAAACAAGTAGCAATAACTTGTATTGAATCCTAAATTGGACTGGGAGCCAGTGAAAAGACAATAAAAATGGTGATATACTAGACATTTTTTATGTCCCAGTTAAAAGCCTAGCATCTGCCTTTTAAACCAGCTGCAGGCGTGCAATTGAAGACTGAGAAACTCCTAAATACAAAGTTGCAGTAGTCCAATCTGGACATAATAAAAACATTGATGATGGTTTCTAACTCTTTAAAAGACAGAAAAAGTTGCTGGTTTGAGTCTTGGCTGGATCAGTTGGCATTTCTGTGTGGAGCTTGCACGTTCTCCCTGTGTTCGCTTGCGTTTCCTCCAGGTGCTCCAGTTTCCCCCACAGTCCAAAGACATGCGCTATGGGGGAATTGAATCAACTAAATTGGCCGTAGTGTATGAGTGTGTCTGAATGTAAGAGTGTACAGGTGTTTCCTAGTACTGGGTTGCAGGAGGAAGGGCATCTGCTGTGTAAAACATATGCTGGATATTGGCTGTTCATTCTGCTGTGGTAAGCCCTGATGAATAAAGGGACTGAGCCCGAGGAAAATGAATGAGTTTGCAAATAGTACAATTTCTTACTCATGTTAAAATCATTAAACAGTCACTGGCCTCAAAAATAGATGCAAATAATCGTAGATGTATACATTAGATGTCGCCTACCCTGTTGTTGTCTATTGGAAGGAATGCATCAATAGAGTCGCCATTTTAGTACAGAGTAGCGCTCCATTGAAATGAATGCGGGACCAAGCTGCAGGGGAGGACTGTGGCCATCCAGAGCCAGAGAAATACACATAGGCTATACTCTTATATCTATGATCAGTAGTTTTCCTGGAGGTCAGTATGCAATTTTTTTTTAGGTCCCACTTTATATTAAGTGTCCTTAACTACTATGTACTTACATCAAAAATAAATACAACGTACTTACTGTGTTTATAATGTATTTGAGAACACTTGTGGTGCTTTTGAGTTGGGATAGAGGTTGGGTTACAGACAGGTTTGGTGGCATGGGTAGGTTTAAGGTTGGGTTAAGGTGTAAGGGATGATCAACAGTGTATTTACAAATGTAATTACAAAAGTTAATTACAGATGTAATTACATACATGTATTTAATCAAGCATAAGTACATCGTAAATACATGTATTTACACAAAAAGTACATTGTAGAAAACTATTAATTCCTGTGTAAGTACATATTAGTTAAGGCCAATACGAAACATTTTACATCACTTTTCTACATCGATGGATAAGTGACAAAAAATTCCTGACAAAAAGCTTTTGTTTGTGGAAATGTACTATCCAATCTTCTTGTTAAATTTGATCTAATCCGTGTCCTGAAACACAGCTCCTCTCCTGCTTTCACTTCTCATACTGACAGAGGGAGCGATTTGTTTGTAAATGAATATTCGATATGAACGACTCCTTCACTTAGCTGACAATAATACAAGTTTCTGGCATCGCATTGTCATATTTATTTTGCATTGTTTGCTGATTTTAGTCAACAAAACTAGCATAAGCCCAGTATTTAGAGCAAGTTGGTGCTACTTTGCCTTATGGTGAATGCAGTAAGTGACTGTATCATCAATAATGTTACCTGTTTAGCACAAAAGTTCAGAACATACAAAAACATAAAAAACTAAATCCTACCTATGAAATGTTCTGCCTTTGTGCTTTGTTTTCTTTGTTTGCTCATTACTACACCCGTAGACATCGCTAAAGTCCAGCATCTTCACATTGGCACACTGTCTTGACTAGTGCGGTTGAATGACACTTGTCCTGGGAGCACTGTACAAATATGGCGGCGCTATTGACGCATGCTCAGGGTCCGTATGAGATATCTAGTGTATATATCTATGGCAAATGATAAACAATCTCATCATTGCATATCCTGTGATGTGACTATTAAGCATGATCACATTGCTCACATGATCACACTTTTAACAAGCTGATATGAACATGCAACAACAGTGATGGTGAATTCAGTGATTTCAAATCCTAATTTAGATCATACTGGATTGAAGAGTTACAAACGTCTGTCACTGCGCAAGCATGCTGGAAATTTGGGGCAGTAGTGTAGAGATCTAATTTTAGTGCTGATCCACTTCGGCAGGCTTGTAACCCACCTTCTCTAATGGCAGTGCATGGAGCTCCTTCCTCGTGCTCCAAACGGATCTCCTTCAGAGCCACCAGGTTATCGGTCAGCTTACTGCGGCCCTTGTATACTGTAGCGTAGGTGCCCTTGGAGAGAAATAGAAGAGACGATGCACAGGCATATGAATATTGCTTTAAACAGGAGACTTGTAAGGATTAACATAATGTAAATTATTGTAATAAAGGCTGCACAGGGTATCACAAAATTGTTGTTATTGTGATAATAGTTTATGCAGGTGTGATCAAGGTAACACTTTATTCTGATGGTACCGTACATTTGAGTATTAGTAGACTGTCTGCTTAATATCTGTTGATATGCTCCTACTATAAGAAACTTTGTACGCACATGTTACATGTTGTAAGTACATGTTTGTAAATACAACTTACTCCAACCCTAACCCAACAGTCTACTTGTAATCGAACGAGAATTAGTTGGCATGCATATGCAATGTAACTTAAATTCAACAAACAGACCATTAAAAAAAAGTGTGAACGTGATCAATTACAGTTATTTTATGCATTGGATGTTTATCTAAATTTGTCCAATCAGATGGGGCCTTGCTATCACAACGCAAGTAAAGTCCAACCCTAGGTGATGGGTATGAACCAAAGTAGAAAAGCCCCAATAATAAGCTGTACCGAAACAAACAATGCAGTGGAAAAGCCCCTTAAAAGGATAGTTCAGATGAAAATGAACTCACCCGAAAATGTACTCACTATTTATCAACGCTCAAATGGTTGTAAACAAGGCTTTACATTAACACCCGCCAACCCGCCAAATGCGGGTAGATTTCAGCTTTGGCGGGTTAGACAGACACCTCCACTAGCCACTTTGGCTGGTTGAAAATATTTTTTAAATTGTAGTTTTCCTAAAAGCAGGGTTCGACAATATAAGTATGACCCAGTATTTGAGCAAATGTGATCTTAGAATCGAAAAGTAAAATAATTGTGATCACGCGAGCAGAAGAAAGCAAGAGAATACTGAATGAGAGAATGATCATCACTTGCGCTAACAGCTGATGCGATCCGCGCGACTTCTTAAAACGCATGCGCGCGACTGCCTAACGCGTGTGTGCTCCCGAATCGTGAAGCAACCATGTCTGGAACAGGCTCTAGAAACGCAACTGTCATCGGTTCTCTTTCAAATAAACTAAATAAACATGCATCCACAGTCCAGGGGCCTCATGTATCAACGCTGCGTACGCACAAAAACTTTGCGTACGCCAGGTTTCACGCTCAGAATCGCTCACGTTTGGATTTACTAACAATGAACTGAACGTGGGAATTTGCGCAGGTTCACGGCAGCTTTCTGGCAGGCGTACGCACATTTTTTGTGCGTGTCTGTTTTATTTCCATTGGCGACTCCTAGAGGCAGTTGTGTTAAATTATTCTCTACAAAGTGTCTGAGCCTTGCAATGGCGTCTGTATGAGACGGCTTCATATAGTAGGTATGTAAGTGCTATCTACTGCACGCACATTGCTATAAAGACACTATCTGAAGATGAATTTGCATGCGTGAATCAGAAACATTTCCATTCAATAAATGTGCAAATAAAATATGATGCACAAACTTATTGATGATTCCTACTTGTCTTTCTCGTGATAAATAGTGGGCAAAATCTGATATGTAGCGGGGAAAAAAAAGAAGAATGAATTCATCAGACGCTGGATTCGAGCCGAGTTTATGCTCGAACGTGTCAGTATATGATCATATGCTTCTTATGAGGTGCGCCACTGAGACTGCGAAGGGTACTGCAACATTTTACAGTTATAAACCACACTATTTCTTTTTTAAATGCACTCAGTGCGATGTTCAGACCCAACTGTGTTAACCGTATCAGCTAAACTCTCCCACTCTATTTTTTTTCTTTTGTTGTTAATTCCGCCGAATAAACTTGCAAATAACACCACTTTTCTCCGGTCTACCTCCGAAAGCAGCACCTCCATTTCACATTCTGTGCAAAGTTTCTCTTTTTGCTTGCTTTTGCCATTGCTTTTTCGTTGGGTTTTGACATTAGCATAGTCATTAGCATATTCATACGGGGGAGGAGGCAGGGAGGGGTTTTGCGCTCGTGCATGTTGCGCTCAGTTTCACGTTCATTCAGATGTACAAAAAAATATGCGTGAGATTCGGCGTACGCAGTGTTTCATACATCTGAATTTTTTTCTGCGTACGCACATTTACAGCTTTGTGCGTACGCAATGTTTTAGTAAGATTTCCACGCAAGTCTTCGTACATGAGGCCCCTGATGCTTTTAAGAGCTCAAAATGTTTCTTTTTGTAAGCAGCACCGGTTGCTTTCACTTTGAAGAGACTATTAAATTGCCTAAAGTTAAGCGCGTGCATGTGATCTTCCTTTCATTATCACACACGGTATGTTTCACCTGCTTTCATTTGCTTACGGTTTTATTTACTTTCATTTTGTTAAAATGGTTTAATTATCTTTTTTTTTTTACAATATTGCTTTAATGGGAGATGAACTCTCCATTTATGTGCAGTCAACTGGTGATCCGAGAGATCTTTAGCCTTGACAGATTACCGAGCATATGTTTGATACATGACAATCGTTATTTTTTAAAAGTCAATTGCTTTTCTTTCTTTTTTAAGAAATATTTTGTTAAATAAAAAGTATAGTATACAGCTTTATTTTGCTTGTTTTGACACATTAAAAAATTGTGGCTAAGAAATAATTTTTGTTTAGTGTGGTTATAGAGATAAATTTGGTAAATCGTTAATTTTAAGCTCTAAAAAAGTCATGAAAAATAAAAACTAATTGCAATATAACACTATGAAACCACAACCCATTTACTCATGCTCATTGAGCAAGCTCATACTCAACACAAAAAGTGAAATGAATGAGGACGCATGTGGACATAAAATAAAATTTAAATCAAGTAATTTTAGCATGTCAACGTCAAATTTATGCATGTAAAATATATTTTCCCAACAACAAAATTGTGGCTAGTGAAAATGCAGAGTGGCTAGTAACATTGGATAACTACTAGCCACAATGGCCGGTGATTAAAAAAGTTAATGTAAAGCCCTGGTTGTAAACCCTTATAAGTTTATTTATTCTGTTCAACACAAAAAAAGACACTTTGAAGAAAGCTGAAAACCTGTAACCACTGACTTCCATAATAGAAAAAACAAATACTATGAAAGTCTGTGGTTACAGGATTTCAGCTTTCTTCAAAGTATCTTCTTTTGTGTTCAATAGAAAAAAGAAAGTCAAACAGGTTTGAAACATGCATATAGCGAGTGAATGATGGCAGTCTTTTCGGTTTTTGGAGAACTATCCCTTTAAGACT
The DNA here is from genome assembly GCF_052040795.2 of Danio rerio. Taxonomy (NCBI): domain Eukaryota; kingdom Metazoa; phylum Chordata; class Actinopteri; order Cypriniformes; family Danionidae; genus Danio; species Danio rerio. The sequence goes on from NC_141028.1 coordinate 10,231,690, forward strand.
GATCCTTATATCATATTAAGCTATAGAAGTCTTAATATGTGGAGTGAATGGTGTTTTGTGATGGAGTGTATAACAGATGCTAACGTTACCTCTCCTAGTTTATCCAGTTTCACGTATGTCTCCAGCTTCCCAAATCCGATCTCAGACTGCTCAAACAAAGACAAAAACTGTGTCAATAACATGCTCCTAAAAAGCAGCACTAAAACAACACTGGGATACAGGGCAGAAAATTTCAAAGGCATTCATGTGAACTCATTAGAAAGCATCCAAAATTGCCCTGCTCCCGTTTCAGACGGATGTGATGTGCTGGGCTGGTCATAAAGGTTTATATAATGCCTGCTGAAAACATGAGCTTAAACAGCTCTCCCTAAAAATAAATTGGGAACAACTGAAGTGTAACAAATAAAGTGTTTTTAAACGCATCACAGATCAAGCGTGCGTCAACAGCACTGAATAAACATCACGTTCTGGGTTTATATGTCACATCAAGGGCAAACTGAAGTCGAGCTACTTTATGATAATGAATTAAGAACAATCTTGACCTTCTTTCAAGAGTCATATTTCATTATTAAAGAAAAAAAAACTTGTAAAAGTAAAATTGTCAATATTTTTACAATTAAATGATGAATATTTTTAAGAATTATTCATATCCCCTTACAACATCAAAACCTTAATATAACCTCTTAAAATTCCCTCATTTTCCCTTGTGAAATAGTGAAAAACACACCTTAAATGCAATGAGAGTCCCTTAAGATATAGCTCATTCATTCATTCATTCATTCATTCATTCATTTTCCTTTAGCGAAGTCAATTTATTCATCAGGGGTCGCCACAGCAGAATAAACTGCAAATTTATCTAGCATTTGTATGCAGCGGATGCCCTATTAGCTGCAACCCAGTACTGGGAAATTCATCTATAGTGCATGTCTTTGTACTGTAAGGGAAACCAGAGCACCTAGGGGGAAACCCACGCCAACACAGGGAGAACATGCAAACTCCACACTAAATCACCAACTGACCCAGCGACCTTCTTGTTGTGAGGTGACAGTGCTAACCACTGAGCCATCATATTGCCCAGATATAGCTAATATAAAAAAAAAATTATACTTATTTTTTTAGCTATTGACCTTAGTCTGCATTGCGAAAGTGTGCTCGTTTATGCGATTGTTTGTTTTAGAAATTCCGATTCAGTTTCCAATAGGAGAATTGACTAGTAGTGGTGTCAAAATTTATTGTTTCTTCGATGCACTGTGATGAGATGTGGGCAATTCGATATCGGTTCAGAAACAGGTAAAAAATGGTTATTACATACTGATGTTATTTATCTTCAATGCGCTATTTTGCGGTAGAATACTATAGGGAAAGAGGCAAGGGAGTATAAATAAAACGTTCCAAATACTTATGCAAAATTCACTGCTTGTGAGTTTGCTTTATCCGCTTGTTAAGTGGTGACGTGTTTGTGACGTATGTAATACTGTTTCCGGGTCCAAGCCGCCATTCATTTGTGTGGAGAAATCATTTGTTTATGATCACAATTTATTCCTATCACACATTAAAGTTAATTTTATATAAAATCATAGTGTACACAACAATCTATGGGCTTGCTGCATAACAAATACCAAAAATTTTACAATTTATAAAAGAATTAATCACTTTCTGGCCATCGGTTATTAGGCATGGACATATATACTGCGATCGTGATTTTCGAAAGCCTTAAATCGCTTTGTAAACGTTTATTATTAGCATTTCATGAGTCTCCCTATTCAGTTGAATAGAGCGCTTGGACCCGGAAGCCACTTCGCGTGACGTCACACTTAATAAGCGGATAGCAGCTTGTATGCTGTCCAGACTATTTCACTACTAGAGAGAAAATGAAAGCTTAAACTCCATCTATGCCTCTCTCTCTCTCTCTCTCTCTTTCTGACTTTGGACATTTGACCCGCTGGCGTGTTTGTGAGGTAACTTTTCCTCACCTCTCGGCTGTTACAGCGATACTTGTGGATATAGACACGAGCATGTCTGTAGCGAGAGTTTTCTCCACCACGTCTATTACGAAAACTGCGATAACCGCGCATTATGCGCTTATTGACTGTAACCGTGGTTGTTCTCCCCGCAGAAAGCATCGACAATGCACCGTGAAGCAACGTGATATTGAATTGAACCAAGTCGATGGCATGACAATCGTAACCGAACCGTGAGACCAGTGTAGGTTCACACCCCTAATGACTAGGAATAATAAACGGCAGAAAATGGTCAAACTACTTGCTCTACAAACAAGTGTGTTTATGACTATACATCAAAAGTAGAATAATATAGTAAGAAAATATCAGTTTGCGACAGCTCAGTGGTTAGCACTGTCGACTCACAGCAATAAGGTCGCTGGTTCGAGTCTGGCTGGGCCAGTTAGCATTTCTGTGTGGAGTTTGCATGTTCTCCCCGGTTCAAGTGGGTTTTCTTCCAGATGCTCCGGTCCCCCAAGTCCAAAGACATGGACTATAGGTGAATTGAATAAACTAAATTGGCCATACTGTATGAGTGTGTGAGTGAGCGTATGGGTGTTTCCCAGTACTGGGTTGCGGCTGGAAGGGCATCTGCTATGTAAAACATGCTGGAATAGTTGGCGATTCATTCCGCTGTGGTGACCCCTGATAAATAAGGGACTAGGCCGAAGGAAAATAAATAAATATCATTTGCAACATCAAGCAGCATAGCAGGCTGTTTTTAACATCTGAAAAATCAATGGAAGTAAATAAGACCAGAAGTCCCGGACCAAAAAGATTGCAATGTCTGAGCCCGCTAGTACTGTACGTGAAGAATAAGGACAATATTCTTCATATCTAAAATTTTCATGTTCTTAAGCTGCGTTCACACCAGACACAGATGAAGCGTCAAGCTCGAGTGATTTACATGTGAAGTCAATTTAAAGACATGATACGACATCCTGTGACAAGACTCGCGTGATTCGCGCGAATGAGGTGGCGCAAATGACACTATTCAAGCGAATGAAGCGCTCTTAATGCGCAAATTGCTTGAGTTCTAAACTTGAAAAAAGCTGAACTTTAGCGGACATTCACACCACGTTTACCAATCAGGAGCTTGCTCTTGTAGGGGCGTGATTACGATAGCGCCTGTTGTTAATGTTCCAAGGGGAAATCCTCCTGCTAACACCAGGCAACCGTTCATAAAACTGGGCTCAGCTCAGTCGGAAGCACCGCTAAAAGCATCCATCATTCAGGTATAGTTTCTGAAGGAGTTAAACTCGCACAGCTGTGTGCACCTCTGAGAGAATCTAGTGGACCCAGACACAGCGC